>NW_015405979.1:0-2573 GCF_001527695.2 Protobothrops mucrosquamatus
GTAGAGTATTTGGGCCACTGCCCCTTTAGATAGCTGAATCTCTTCACTAAACTCTCATTTCTTCCCAAATTAGTTAGCTTTAAATTGCTTATGATTACATTTGGGGTCTTAATTATTATCATGGGCTTCTCTGCATTCTAAATGAGGTGCTGAAGGCATTGGAACAAACTCTTTGGTAAAGATAAGTATATTCTGGGTTTACTACTCTTTGGATACAAAGAGGTATGACGGGATGAATTTTGTCCTGAAACCTATAAGTTGCTCAATTTACAACTGCCTAAATCTGACAGGCTATTTCAGTGATGGCAAACCTTTTGGGCTTGATGTGTCAAACATTTAGAAAATTTTGACTGGTGGCATGTTATATACCAATGTCACTCAAGGATATTAAGGACACTCACTAAGGACACTCAAATGGATGATTTCAAATCTTAAAGAATTAATGAAAAATGGACTAAGTAAGTAACATAGGAACAAAAATAGTTTATGATTTTAGTAACAACTCTTCCAAATTGGCAGTTTCTGTCAGAGGTTAGACTACCATGTTTGTAAGATTAGACTACCATGTTTGAAAAACATTTTAGCTCCAAATATGAACAATTTAGAACTTTTTTCCCTAAGTGATCTAATTTCCCAGAAGAACCGTAAAAATACATCCCTATCAATTTAACATACATTTTTATTTATCTTTTTAAAATTATCAAATAAAATTTGCCAGAATAAATACTTAGCAATAACGTAACATGTCTGGAATATGGCCAGTTCCAGCAATAGGTTTTTTGATTATGGACAATGATCATAGTTAAATATAGGTCTCTCCTGAAAAAAAATATTTGCAATGTACAACAAATCATCTAAAGTGTGTGAGAAAAAAATTATAGACTGTTAAGATTCTTGGTCTGAAAGAATGGAGTTCAGCTTTTATTTTTCTCTGTAAACATTCATTACAAGGTAGGTTTTGAAACAATATAGTGTATCAAGATCCATAACAATATACGGTAATTTAAAAAGGGGGAAATGCAGTGTTTGACCCTTTTCTTCAGTTTTATTTATTTCATTTGGTTTTGGAGCTGCTCAACTGAGAGAGAGTTCTACTTTAGATAGCAGGAAATGTAAAACGAGGTTCATTTTGTATTTTGCCAGGAGTGTTTTCCACTATAAAGAGGCTGCTGTAGCACTAATTGAATAAATATGCTTGAACTGAAGCATAAAGGACTTGGTATTCATTAGTAGAAACTATAATTCCTCTTTGAAATTCAGGAAACTTAATTTTTAAATTATGCTAGAGAGCAGAACTGCTTTCAGGACACAAACCAGACATTTTATTTTGCTCTGCATGTGTTAAAGGTTTGGAAGATCTACTTCAGTTTGCAGGTATTATTTTAATCTTAATTCAGTTATATCTGTAGGCAGTGACTAGGCCTATCTGCTGCCTTCCAGACTTTTTTGATTTTAGTTTCCATCAGTGCTAGCCACATGACCTTTAGCAAGGGATTGTGGGAACTAACATCCAAAACTCTGCAAGGCTTCTACTAATTGTAAAATTATACATTGAACCAGTGCTTTTTTTCTTAAAAAAAAAAAAAAGGTGCCGGAACTCACACACGTCATAAAACCCGCCCTGCCTACCCTACAAGGTTCCATCCCAAAAAGGTGCCGGAACTCCGTTCTGGGCGTTCTATGAGAAAAAAAGCCCTGCAGTGAACTAAATAGTAATACTGAAATCTAAGAAGATATTTCCACTTTTATCCCTAACCCCCTCCAGCAGCTTTTAAGCATACTTTGAATGCTAAGGAAATAGAGTGGAGAAAAAAGGAGTTTATTAGTTTAGCATTGAATTTTGCCCTTTACCATTTTTGACCCTGACAAAATAAATCCAGTTACTGGGTGTGTGTGTGTTTCCCAGCAGTTTCCTGCTGAACCCTACTTTCCCCCATCTCCCCCAGAAGTTGCAGAAATGTTCCTGGACTTTTCTTTTTTTTAGTACACTCTGTATTGTTCAAAATATACTGCTCACAAAAATAAAGGGAACACAAACCCCTTCAGTTCCATGGTAAAATGTTCGCTTTATTTTTTTGAGCAGTATACAGTATATGCTTTGCTTTCCTCAACTCAACTGCTCTAACAATATGCAACTGTAAGATGAAAAATCATATTCATATACCTTTCCTATCATCCTCTCTATTCATAAAACTGAGCCTCACCTAACAGAAATCAGACAAGGATATGAATGAGAAGAAACAATTTATTTTATTTATTTATTTAACATGGATTTATATGCCGCCCTTCTCCCTATAGGACTCAGGGCGGCTTACAGCATATTAAAACACATAAAACATCATCCCCCATAAAAACCTGTTAAAAACCAAATATTTTTTTTTCGCTGTATAATTAATTAAAATTTAAATTAAAATTGTCCCTATTTAAAAATTCTCCCTAGGCCAGACCCGCTTGTTGAAAAAGCCATGTCTTGAGGGCGCAGCGAAAAGGTAGGAGGTCCGGAATCGTCCGGATCTCGGGGGGTAGTTCGTTCCAGAGGGTGGGGGCACCCACAGAGAAGGCCCTCCCCCTGG
>NW_015405980.1:0-2573 GCF_001527695.2 Protobothrops mucrosquamatus
TGTCGTCTGCAAATTTGATGAGTTCCCCATCTATCCCCTCATCCAAATCGTTGATGAAGATGTTGAAGAGCACTGGGCCCAGAACAGAGCCTTGGGGCACCCCACTACACACTTCCCTCCATGTAGATGTGGTTCCATTGAGGACCACTCGCTGAGTACGGCCAGTCAGCCAGCTACGGATCCATCTGGTGGTGATGCTATCTACCCCACATTTTTCTATCTTGTCAAGTAGTAGGTTGTGATGTACTTTATCAAATGCCTTACTGAAGTCCAAGTAAATCTAATAACCACACTTTTGAATCTATGGTGAATTCCTCAGCGGCTTTTATTGTTTCACCTCTCAGACAAACCAAAATTATAAAAGTAAAACTTTGTGGCTGACAAGCAGCTTCTAGAGTCTGAATATTTAATCTTCAAATAACTCACAGATGCCTTGCAAGAGTCTTTGTACAGACAATTGTCTGTAGATTTTCTCCAAAAACTCAAAGGGCCCCTGTTTTTAATCTTCTAAACCAGACTTCACCGAATAGCAATCCAGTTAACTAAAAAGCTATCTCCCATTCAGGAATATCCGCAGGAAGGATCAAAAACATAGCTGCAACCATGATATCAAAGCTCCATTCCTTTTTTCACACGTTTTATAGCCACAGCTATCATCCTGACTTGTACAAAAATGTGCAAAAGCTGTTGACTCCCCCCCCCCCCCATCCCTCCTCAGATGCTCCTGCTACCACCATTATCCAGTTCGCTGTTCTGCTTGGTCAAATTGTTGAGACCTTAGAAAAAGTTCAGAGAAGAACAACTAAGATGATCCAAGGCCTGGAGACTAAAACATATGAAGAACAGCTGCAGGACTTGGGTTTGGCTAGTCTAAAGAAAAGAAGAAATAGGTGACATGATAGCAGTATTCCAGTATTTGAGAGGTGCCACAAAGAAGAGGGGGTCAAATTAGTCTCCAAAGCACCAGAGAGCAGGACAAGAAACAATGGTTGGAAACTGATCTAAGAGAGAAGCAACCTGAAATTAAGGAGAAAGTTCCTAACAGTGAGGACAATTAACCAGTGGAACAGCTTGCCTCCAGAAATCGTGGGTGCTCCATCACTGGAGATTTTTAAGAAGAGACTGGACAGTCACTTTGACTGAGATAGTATAGGTTCTCCTGCTTGAGCAAGGGGCTGGACCAGAAGATCTCCAAGGTCCCTTCCAACTCTATTCTATTCTATTCTATTCTATTCTATTCTATTCTATTCTATTCTATTCTATTCTATTCTATTCTATTCTATTCTATTCTACATGGCTAGATGATCTTAGTCCCATGGATCAAGGAGAAAAAAGATCAAAGATCCTGCCAGAGGACTGACCAATACAACATTAATTAATTAATTACATAAGCCCTTTCTTTAGGCCAGGAGCAGCAAATAAAACCAGTAGTTAGTGGTTTGGCTTATGCACACATGTTAGACTGTATTCTTATTTAGAATGTTTTGGCTACAAATGGAAATCTAATAGGTAAAAAAGTGTGCAGAAGGGCTGGTCAGCCTATGCTTAATTAAACAAGGGGGAAATTGTTATATAATGCGAATAAGTAGCAGAAAAATATAAATCCCTGTTTACTTTGATAAGAATCATATGACACCCACATTGTTTATTCTGCCTTTGCTTTTGAATAAAAAAAAATAGAATAAAAGGGAAATCTCCGTGGTCTTGCCTATATCATAATCAGATCTTGGGTCCATGTTGTCCTCAGTAACAGGAACCATAATTCCTATTATAGCATAGAGTCCTTGGATCATACTATTCATTTTGTATGTTTTTAACTTCATAAATCTTTCTAGGAAGTCAAGAGAACAACAAGACTTTTAAAGTAAATCTTTACAACCTGGTGCCCTCCAGATTTGGATGACAGTTCCTCTGCAGGTTGCAAATTTTGAAAAATGAAGTCTCAACCTGTCTGGAGGGCACAAAAAGAGGCTGCCTCTAGAAGGCTATTTTTAGATGACATTGTAAAACAATTACCAAAAGAGAATATCTCTACACTGTGGAAATCTGTAACAAAGAATAATAAACCACGATGAGGCCACACATATGTAGATGAGGATCAGCAAAAAGCATGTCTAGCCTACATCCCAAATGTGTCCTCAAATATACATTTAGGGTTTTTTCCTTCACAGGGGTTAATGTTCAATATTTGGAGAAAAAGACATACTGGCTGGTGAAATAAAGACACAATCATGCCCCCCATAATAACAATATATAGTTTTCCAATTTTTAAGAAAAGAATTGTATTGTCTAGGGCAATAAAAGCAAGCATCCGAAAGAAAGATTAAGTTTAAATGTTTCCTCCTTTCCCATAAGGAATTCATAAAATATTCAATAGATGCCTTTGATTAATTTTATAAATCTGGATCTGGGAAATGACATTCATTGAAATGGAGTGTTATTCGTGCAAATAAATTATATTCATAACAAAAACTACTATAATGCGTGAAGGAAAAGGCTTGAAGCTTAGTGTGAGGAATCAAAGCTTCTTCTATGTCAAATAGCCCTTTTATCCTATCAAAGGATTCAAGTCC
>NW_015405981.1:0-2573 GCF_001527695.2 Protobothrops mucrosquamatus
CAGGCAGGACTGGCCTAGGGGTATTTTAAAGGGGTTTTAAATTAAATTTTTAGTAGAAGCGGCCAAATTTAAATAGTTATTTTTAATCTTTTTAAATTTTGTATTGTATCACTGTTTTAAACTGGCTGTAAGCCGCCCTGAGTCCTCCGGGAGAAGGGCGGGGTATAAATTTAATAAAATCTAAATCTAAATCTAAATGAAAATGTGGCACAAAATGCATGAACCGTGGCATGCTAGCACGTAAAAAATAAATGATGTTGAAGGCAAAGTATAAGTTGAACGGTTGAACATATGTCATCAATTGAAAACCGTAATGCCATTAACCACAGTGTGTGGAGCCACTGTCTAAAATGGGTGAGGCAAAATCCAAGACTGCATGCATGTATCCCCTGCCAAATTGGTCAGAATTTGCAGATAGAGTCCTCATTCAGATGATCTCTCTATTTACACACACCCACAACCACACCCCAAACCAGGGGTAGGCAACCTTGGCTCTTTTATGACTCGTGGACTTCAACTCCCAGAATTCCTGAGCCAGCATGGCTGGCTCAGGAATTCTGGGAGTTGAAGTCCACGAGTCATAAAAGAGCCAAGGTTGCCTACCCTTACTCCAAACAAACCAAAAGCCACACTTCAGAAATTAAGTTTCAAAAGATACTCTCTTGACAAGCCCTGAGATTTAATTGAAAGTCTAATTGTTCTGTTGGACAATGGGTTTTTTTGAGACACAGGAAGCATCGAGGAGTTTCATTTCTCTACCTTGTATTCCCCCTGCCCTCAAAATTAAACTTTAATGGCAATGAATTTTTGAAGTAGGTTCTACAAATTTGATTTTCGTATGACTTTTATACAATTAAAATATACATATTGTTTGTTGGTGGGAAAAACTGCTAATAATACAAACTCTGCAGACATTAACCAACTACTCAGGGGTTTGCAGAATTGCCATTATTAGCAATTTACAAATGAACCATCAACATAGATTAAGTAAGGATTTTTATAATAAAATTTGGCTGCCATTAGAGGTAGTGAGACCAAAATTTATGTTGCTAAGTGAAAAATCTGTTAACTGAGTTTTGCTCCATTTTGCAACCTTGCTTGCCACAGTTGTTAAGTGAATCACTGCAGTTGTTAAGTTAGCAGCAGGGTTGTTAAGTGAATCTGGCTTCCCCATTAATTCTGTTTGTGAGAAGGTTGCAAAAGGCGATCCCATGACTCCGGGACACTGCAACCGTCATAAATATGAACCAGTTGCAAATCATCGAAATTTTGATCACCTGACCATGGGGATGTGCAGCGGTCGTAAGTGTGAAAAACAGTCATAAGTCATTTTTTAAAATGCTGTTGCAACTTTGAACGCTCACTCATTGAACTGTTGTAAGTTGAGGACTACCTGTAATTGATTATGTAGAACTTTTATATGTGTAAATTTATCCATGAATATTTTCATTACTTTGTTTTTTTTTTCTTTGTGTATTGTTTAGTTTTCTTTCTCTTCATTTGTTATACTTAATAATTAAAAAAAAACTTAACAAATTTCAGTCTGGGGGGTCCTTGTTGCTCTCTGAGCTTGCTTGTTTTATTGCAGATGTTTCATAGAATAGAATAGAATAGAATAGAATAGAATAGAGCTGGAAGGGACCTTGGAGGTCTTCTAGTCCAGCCCCCCGCTCAAGCAGGAGAACCTGTACTATCTCAGACAAGTGACTGTCTAGCCTCTTCTTAAAAATTTCCAGTGATGGAGCACCTACAACCTCTGGTGGCAAGCCGTTCCACTGGTTAATTGTCCTCACTCTCAGGAAGTTTCTCCTTAATTCCAGGTTGCTTCTCTCAGTGTTAGTTAGGATAATGAAACATCTGCAAGAAAACAAGCAAGCTCAGAGAGTACCAAGGACCCCTCATTTCAACCCTGAGCTACAAATATTCTCCTTGAAATTTAAGTCTTGCAATATTTTATTTATTTATTTATTTATTTATTTATTTATTAGATTTATATCCCGCCCTTCTCCTTGCGGACTCAGGGCGGCTAACAACCGAGTAAAAATACAAAAATATCACACTACAAATTTAAAAATTAATTAAAAGGGAAATATTAGTAATTATAATTAAAACCCCCTCTAAAAGTTTCCCCTAGGCCAGTCCCGCAAGCTGGAATAACCATGTCTTAGGGGCGCGGCGGAAGGAAGGGAGATCAGGGATCACCCTGATCTCTGGGGGCAGTTCATTCCAGAGGGTGGGAGCTCCCACAGAGAAGGCCCTCCCCCTTGGGGTCGCCAGCCGGCACTGTCTGGCTGACGGCACCCTGAGGAGACCCACCCTGTGGGAGCGTACAGGTCGATGGGGGGTAATCTGCAGCAGGAGGCGGTCTCGAAGATATCCGGGTCCGATGCCATGGAGCGCTTTAAAGATGATGGTCAGCACCTTGAAGCGCTGGTTTTCTCTACCAGTGCTGGAGGAGGGAGTGTGGTTTTCTCTACCAGTGCTGGAGGAGGGAGTGCCCATTCTTCCCATTTCAGAACTTCACCAGCTTTCCCAAGAAATCTCTAATGTTGGGAGATAGAAGTTTACCCCAA
>NW_015405982.1:0-2573 GCF_001527695.2 Protobothrops mucrosquamatus
GCTCCTGAAACTTTATAATTAATCACGAAAGGTTACGGCTTTTGAAGAGTTCCGGGAGGAAATAGGGCCGCTTGAATGGTTATGACTGTAGCTGTCAAATCAGAAATATGGGCTTTACAGCCTTCCAGTTTGTTTTGAACAGTATATCTTCCATTCTTTTGAAGATACACTGCTACACACACACAAACACACACATATACACACTTCGGTGCAGAATTACAAAGCGTTTGAACTTGCCGGTTGACTTTTAAAAAATGAGAAAGAATGCTTATTCCTGGGTTTTGCCATAGTGCCATTTTCACTAGAGCAGGGGTGGGCAACCTTGGCTCTTTTATGACTCGTGGACTTCAACTCCCAGAATTCCTGAGCCAGCATGGCTCAGCTTGGAAACCTCTCAATTTCTCCTCAGCATGGCTGGCTCAGGAATTCTGGGAGTTGAAGTCCACGAGTCATGAAGGGGCCGTAGTTCCCCCATGCTGGCTCAGGAATTCTGGGAGTTGAAGTCCACGAGTCATAAAAGAGCCAAGGTTGCCTACCTCTGCACTAGAGAGATGAAAAATATATACAGGTAGTCCTCGACTTAACAGCCATTCGTTTAGTGACCGTCGGAAGTTACAACAGTGAAAAAAGTGACACATGACCGTTTTTTCACACTTAACGACCGCTGCAGCATCCCCAGGGTCACGTGATCAAAATTCAGACGCTTGGCAACCGGCTCATCTTTATGATGGTTGCACGTGATCCCCTTTTGGAACCTTCTGACAGGCGAAGTCAACGGGGGAGACAGATTCACTTAACAACCCTGTTACTACCTTAAAAACTGCGGTGATTCACTTAACAGCTGTGGCAAGACAGGTCGTAAAACGGAGCAAAGCTCACCTAACAGCTGTCTCGCCAGAAATTCTGGGCTCAGCTGTCATTGTAAGGTGAGGGTTACATGTAGCATAATGGATTTTTACAGAATGTTACGTTTGGTTTGGTTTTGCTGGCATTGCAACCCTAATCAAAGGTTGGGCCTCGTGGTGAACTCTTGTGTGTGTGTGTGTGTGTAGCCAAAAAAACAGTTTTTAACCAAACTGCTCCAAACTGCAGCGACTGGGGGGGAAAATGGTGGTATCGTTTCCTACTATGCCTATCCTAATTGCGGTTCTTAAGTGGAGGACAATCTGTAGTGGACTTGGCCGCTGTGCTTCTTCGTTTTTTCTTTGCTCCTGCAAGCCCAATACCTGTAGTAGACGTTCTACGCTTTCTTTGAATCGCAGACAAAGTCAGGCTTACAAAACATCTCAGCAAAATTTCTTTAGATCATTGTTGATTCCTCAAACAAACTGAGATTAAAGAGAATGCCACTGGCCTGCTTCTTTCTGTTGTTGGTTTGTGTGGCTATGTGTGTATGCATGTGTGTGTGGGTGTGGGTGTGGTGTGTGTATTTTCCCCACCTCCCACTTTGTACCTAGAACGCAGGGTGTTTTTTTTTTATTATTATTATTATTATTATTATTATTATTATTATTATTATTATTATTATTATTATTATTATTATCATCATCATCATCATCATCATCATCATCATCATCATTATTATTATTATTATTATTAATCATCGCACAGTCAGCCAGATGTTCAGACTGGATTTGGCATTTTGTCTACCTATCAAGTCCTTACCAAGGACCTGGGATAGGCAGATGTGGATGTTTGATGTTATTACAGATGACATTATTATTATTATTATTATTATTATTATTATTATTATTATTATTATTATTATTATTATTATTATTATTATTACTCCCCTCGTAAATGCAAACATCCTTCACAATCTGTTTGGTTTTTGTTTTGTTTTTTTAAGAAAAAAAAAAGCAGCCCACAAATACATCACTCAGAGGAATATTTAAAGGAGCATCAGGAGGGGAGGAACTCATTGGTTTAATGGAATGCTGTCAAGGAAAATCATCATCACAAATGACACGAGGGCAAAATTGATACTTCTGCACTGACACGTTAAAAGAAAACCCTATGCATTATTTAGAAAAACCTCAAAATCTGTCAGCGGCGCAATTGCCGAGTTAGCAGAAGTGGGGTTGAAGCAGGAGATTTGGAGTTGAAGAGGCGTGGGCTGCACCATGGCTGTAACTTTCCACGTTCAGCACCGTCCATAAATACCTAGAGATTATATCAGGGGTCTTCAAACTTGGCAACTTTAAGACTTGTGGACCTCAACTCCCAGAATTCCTCAGCCAGCCAGGGCTGGCTGAGGAATTCTGGGAGTTGAAGTCCACAAGTTGTAAAGTTGCCAAGTTTGAAGACCCCTGGATTATATGGTGAGCAATTCTCTTCCGAGCTCTTTTGGTATCATCAGTCAAAAGAAGTTGGCCTTCTCCAGCACTGGAGATGGAGGATCCACCCGTGGGTTGAGACTGTATTCCTGCCCAATCAGATCAAGTCAGCCAAAGTTGTCACGCCCTGTCCCTGGACCTGTGCCCAGTCTTGACTTGATCTTGCCCATGGACAGGACGTACAACTCTGGCTCCTAGGCACAGTCTGGACTTGGGTGAATTTTCCATCTCCTTTCC
>NW_015405983.1:0-2573 GCF_001527695.2 Protobothrops mucrosquamatus
TTGGGAATTCTATACACATTATTCTGTCTATGTAACCCAGAGTGCCTGCTACTCCCCTTTGTAAATGCAAATGTGCCTGTGACCTAACTGAAACACAGTTAATAGGCTAGACATGTAGATTTCCTATCAGACCTCAACTTTTCTCAAAGGAGCAGAAGATATAATGTTGAACATGTTTGTGATTTCTATATGAGAGGGGGAAAAAACCCTTCTGAAATCTCAGTTGTTAGCTAGGGATTTATTTATCTGCCAGATTATATTATTATTTGTTATAGATTTTTTTTTTAAAAAAGGATATCTGCTTCAGCTTTAAGAACAGTGGTGTTAATATCTTAAAAAGTAAACTAAAGATGTCATCTCTTTTTAGTAAGATGTTCTAATATCACTTTTTCCCAAATGATCTAGGTACTATAATTGGAAATAAGTTACATGTAAGAGAGCTACATGACCAATATTAAATAACCGTAAAGCACATTCAACCCAGAATTTAGAAACATCATAAAGGTAACAGATTAAATTACTCTAAGTCAATTTTAAGTACAACCATGTAAAACATAACCAAATTATCCATCATTATAAATTAAAAGCCCAAGCAAACAGGGTCATTAATTTTTAACTGGTTCCAAAAAGAGAAAGGTAGAATTTAAACTTAATGATTCAGATTTGAAGACGAGATCATAAGGGAATAGGTTGTCTTTCAGATATCTTTGCTCCAGACTACTTAAGTTATAGATCTGAGGAAGACAGGGGCAAATTTCCATAAATATTCTTGTCAGAATATTCTATGGAAACATCATTTCCTTTACCTTTCAGAAGCTAGAAGTGAGACATTAAAACTTGATTGATCTTTGAAACTTATAAATCATCCCCACTTCCTATCTTAAATCTTCTACCAGATGATCATATGATAAACTGGCAAAATAGATATTCTCATCACTGCTTTTCTCTACTTTTAAAGTCAGATCCTATTCAAAAAATTGAGCCATATAATCTAGTAATTTGCCACTGATTGCAGCCATCAAAATGATTAAATAAAAGCATGTCCTAATAGCAAAAAGTATAATATTTATTAACGGTTTCAAAATGCAGACACTTTTTAACATGATATCATGTGACAATGTAAAATGTTTCCTGAGATGATATCTGACATATATTATAAGTGTCAGGATAGACATTACAGCTGTTTTTAGATTTTGAAGTTGGATGAAAAGCTGTAATGAAGAGTCTTTGCCATAGACTAAGTATAGATGTGCTGCAAGATTATACAGGGCTGCTGTCCCCAACTTTCTAAATGTTTCAGACTTTGATTCCATAATGACTGTTATGATAAGTGGGATGGAATGACCTTATAGCCTAAATAATTGGAGGGAGAGAATTATCAGTTTTGAAAGACTGCTATAGCACAGGGGCTAAGCTGGCTGAGGAATTCTGGGAGCTGAGGTCCACAAATCTTAAAGTTGTCAAGGTTGCCGACCCCTGCTATAGCATATATATATTCCATTAGTATTATTATGGTTTGTTGCACAGTCAGCCAGATGTTCAGATTGAGTTTGGCATTTCCAAGGACTGGGATAGGCCAATCTGGTTGTTGTTGTTGTTGTTGTTATTATTATTATTATTATATTTAATCTTCAATTTGATTCACAGTCTGGGACTGGTAAAAACATAACAGCTCAAGTCCTAACCAAGGACCTAAGAGCTGTCAAGGTAATGTCTGAGTATGTAGGCAGTTCCGAGTAAGGCTGGTTTTTTGCAAAATTCAAAATTTCTACGTATATAGGCAACCCTTTGGGTATTGCTCCAAGGGCTCCTTTTATTATTGGTACAACCATTGATTTCTTCCTCCACAATTCCTCAACTTCAATTTGCAAATCGGAGTATTTTGTTATTTTTTCTAGTTGTTTCTCTTCAATTTGTGCATCACCTGGTATTGCAATATCAGTGAACCAGACTTTTTTCCCCCACAATAGTGATGTCAGGCATGTTGTGGGTCAGATGTCTGTATGTTTGAATTGAAAAGTCCCACAAGATCTTGACCTGTTCATTTTCAAGAACTTTGTCAATTTGGTGTACTTTTTGATGAATTCAAACCCAAACTTCTGGCAAAGCTTCCAATGTATGATTTTGGCAACTTGATCATCACATTGAAGATAATCAGTTTGTGAGATTTTGCTGTAGCCACTGATAAGGTGAACCATTGTTTTATCTTTCTCGTTGCATAAGCGACATTTGCTGATGTGTTGAATTTTTGCTTTCATGGAATTAATCTGCAGGGCTTGTTCTTGGGCAGCCAAAATGAAGCCTTCAGCTGTTGTTGTTATTGTTATTACACACACACACACACACACACACACACACACACACACATATATATTTGTTTTCTGAGGTTTTCACGGGTGTTTATATGTGAGTCTTTGGTCATTCGGGTTTTCTCCCATGTAAGATTAGAAGTGTCATAGCGACGTTTCGATGAAATCACATTCATCATCATCAGGCTTGTGCTTTTAGTTTTGTGCTTCTCAGAGTAATATGAAATGTCTGCTGTTTCTTTCTTTTAACTGCCAGTGGGGTTT
>NW_015405984.1:0-2572 GCF_001527695.2 Protobothrops mucrosquamatus
AGAATTCCTGAGCCAGCTTAGCTGGCTCAGGAATTCTGGGAGTTGAAGTCCACGAGTCATAAAAGAGCCAAGGTTGACTACCCCTGTTCTAAACGAAGGATTATTTAGGACTACATGTACCAAGATGCAATGCAAATATGTAGGCCATCCCGAGTTAAAGCATGATACGCTGGGAATCAGAGACTGGAAGAAAGGGCTTTGCATAAGCGCCTTTCGTGGGAGGTTTGCGTGGAGACGTGCGTGACGCAAAGCGGTAATGCAGACATTGGCCTTTAGATTTTTTTTTTTTAAATGACATGCACGTGTCCTTTTCGTTCCTTATATAAATAGTACCATATGTATTCAAGTTGTCATGGTCCGCATCCCACACGAAGTAAAATCAAACAAACCACGTTATAGCTTACAATATGTAAAGTAAATGTAAAGTCAAAGTATGATTTTTTTTAAAAATCAGTCCCACTGAACTTCATCATCCTGTCAATGAAATACGCACTTATTATAGAGAAAGCAGTTTTAAAGTTTATGGGACTGACTTTTGTAAGGGATGGGAAATATGCATGGGACTAGCTAGGGATCTAGGAGTCCTAAAGGACAACCACTTAAATATGAGCTAGCGGTACGGTGTAGCTGCCAAAAAAGCCAATGTAGTCCTAGACTGGGTCAACAGAGGGATAGTATCAAGGTCATACAAAGTATTAGTACAGCTTTATACTGCTTTGGTAAGACCACACTTGGAATATTGCATCCAGTTCTTATCACTAGAAAAAAAGATGTTGAGACTCTAGAACAGTGGTTCTCAACCTTTTTAATGCCGCGACCACAACCGGTCGTAAGTCGAGGACTAAACCGGTCGTAAGTCAAGGACTACCGAACCGGTCGTAAGTTGAGGACTTTCCCTGCCCGGGAGCGCCGCACATCCGTGGTTCCGCCCCCTGCACCGGCCGAGGCGTAGCTGGCAAGCGGCAGAGACGGAGCAGGCCAACCACCAGCTGGCCCAGCCCAAGGGAGGTAAGGCACCCACCGGAAAAGGGGGAAAAAGTGGCGGACAAAAAAAATGGCGGACAGCCTTGCTTGGCGACCCCCGTGAAATGATCGATCGACCCCAAATGGGGTCCCGACCCACAGGTTGAGAACCACTGCTCTAGAAAGAGGGCAGAGAAGAACAACTAAACTGGAGGCTAAAACATACGATGAATAGTTGCAGGAATTGGGTATGTCTAGTCTAAAGAGAAGGAATAGGGGTGATACAATAATGGCCCCAGTGAGGGGCTGTCACAGAAAAGAGAGGGTCTACCTATTGTCCAAAGAACCTGAGAGTAGGACAAGAAGTAACGGATGGAAATTGATCAAGGAGAGATCCAGTGAAATCTGAGGAGAAATTTTTTGACACTGAGAACAATTAATCAGTTGAATGGCTTGCCTCCAGAAATTGTGGGTGCTCCATCACTGCAGGTTTTTAAGAAGCGATTGGACAGCCATTTGTCTGGAATGGTATAGGGCCTTCTGCCTGAGGAGATGGTTGGGCTAGAAGAGTTCCAAGGTCCCTTACAACTTTTTTATTGTGTATGTCAAAATTTTTACAAACAATGCAATCCTCAAAATATTTTTTCACTTATGAGGGAAATATACAGTTGTATAAATAATTGTTAGAGGGCTCTTTAAAACTCTAAAAATGCTTATGATTTCTCATTTGATCATTTTTCTCTTTCTGTTGCTTCTCACTGCAGTCTACATCAATGCAATTTTGTTTATTTTGTTCATTTAAGTAAATGGTCTAAGAACTGGAACCATAAGTGGGAAAATCTGAAATAACAGACTCCTGCGAGTCCCCTGGACTGCAAGGCGATCAAACTGGTCAGTGCTAGAGGAGATCAACCCTGACTGCTCTTTAGAAGGCCAGATACTGAAGTTGAAACTCAAATACTTTGGCCACCTAGTGAGAAGGAAGGACTCACTGGAGAGGAGCCTACTGCTGGAAAAGATTGAGGGCAATAGAAGAAGGGGACGACAGAGAATGAGGTGGCTGGATGGAGTCACTGAAGCAGTAGGCGTGAGCTTAAATGGACTCCAGAAGATGGTAGAGGACAGGAAGGCCTGGAGGAACGTTGTCCATGGGGTTGCGATGGGTCGGACACGACTTTGCAACTAACAACAACAACATTATATTTTAACTGGGTTGTTTTCTGCCTTGAATGAAAAGTATTGGTTCATCTGATTATTTCAAATATTCAATTATAATTGATAGATTGATTATATGCTATCAAGTCATTTTCTTCCTGATGGATTTTCTCCATGAATTGGAGACTTCCGGTGGCAGGCGTCTTCGTCGGTCGCAGCTGTTTGCTGCCTCCCGCCTGTTTCGCGTAAAAGCCAGTTTGACAGCTAGCATCAGCTGTCAAACGGCTTGATACCTTTCCCCTGGGCATAAGGGGATAGGTGAGCTGCCCGGGGTAGGAGTTGAGTTCCCGAGTCGTCCTATATGGACGATGTAGGTGAGAACTCCTCCGGAGCCCCGAGGATTCTCCGCGATCCAGGACGCCTTCGCTTCGGCGAAGCTAGAAGCCGCCGCCAC
>NW_015405985.1:0-2572 GCF_001527695.2 Protobothrops mucrosquamatus
ATAATAATAATAATAATAATAATAATAATAATAATAATAATAATAATAATAATAATAATAAAGTTGGAAGGGACCTTGGAGGTCATCTAGTCCAACCCCCTGCTCAGGCAGGAAACCCTATACTATTTCAGACAAATGGCTGTCCAGTCTCTTCTTAAAAACTTCCAGTGTTGGAGCATTCACCGCTTCTGGAGGCAGGCTGTTCCACTGGTTAATTGTTCTAACTGTCAGGAAGTTTCTCCTTAGTTCTAGATTGCTTCTCTCCTTGATTAGTTTCCATCCATTGCTTCTTGTCTTGCCTTCAGGCGCTTTGGAAAATAGCTTGACTCCCTCTTCTTTGTGGCAGCCCCTGAGATATTGGAAAACTGCTATCATGTCCCCCGTCGTCCTTCTCTTCCTTAAACTAGACATACCCAATTCCAGCAACCGTTCCTTATATGTATTAGCCTCCAGTCCCCTAATCATCTTTGTTGTTCTTCTCTGTACTCTTTTTAGAGTCTCAACGTCTTTTTTACATCGTGGTGACCAAAACTGGATGCAGTATTACAAGTGTGGCCTTACCAAGGCATTGTAAAGTGGTATTAATACTTCACGTGATCTTCATTCTATCCTTCTGTTAATGCAGACCAGCACTGTGTTGGCTTTTTTGGCAGCTACAGCACACTGCTGGCTCATATTTAAGTGATTGTCCACTAGGACTCCGAGGTCCCTCTCACAGTTACTACTATTGAGCAAGGTACCCCCTATACTATACTTGTACATTTGGTTTTTCTTGCCTAAATGTAGAACCTTACTTTTTTCACCATTGAATTTCATTTTGTTACATAGTACTTAATGTTCAAGTCTGTCCAGATTCTCTTGTATCTTAAGCCTATCTTCTGGAGTGTTGGCTATTCCTGCCAGCTTGGTGTCGTCTGCAAATTTGATGAGTTCCCCATCTATCCCTTTGTCCAAATGTTGATGAAGATGTTGAAGAGCACTGGGCCCAGAACAGAGCCCTGGGGCACCCCACTACACACTTCCCTTCATGTAGATGCGGTTCCATTGAGGACCACATGCTGAGTACGGCCGGTCAGCTATTTACATTAACCATATTACATATTTTATATGCAACCCAGTATAATTCCTCTCACTTGCTCAATGTGGTCCAGGCAAGTCAAAAGGCTGGACAATCATGCCCTAAAAGCATTTCATGAAAATGTGCCATTTTATTTTATTATTTTATTTTTCATGAGGCTACAACAGTATTGCCACTTGAAATTCAGGAATGATTCATCAGGACCAAAAATTCCCAGAAGTTTTTTAAATCAGGACAAGTGACTTAAAGCCATTGGCCAATCTCAGTAAATATAAATCTGCCACCAATTCATCAAATTCTGACTTTAGCCTGAGTCAG
Organism: Protobothrops mucrosquamatus; assembly: GCF_001527695.2. Taxonomy (NCBI): domain Eukaryota; kingdom Metazoa; phylum Chordata; class Lepidosauria; order Squamata; family Viperidae; genus Protobothrops; species Protobothrops mucrosquamatus. The sequence continues at coordinate 1,397 of NW_015405985.1, forward strand.
AGCACAATCCTACACTAGATATATTATGTGCATTTTCAAATGAATGCTACATTAAAAATTAAAGTGACCTTAAAGAATAGGGAATGGGGAATAACTGTTCCTGAAAAGCCTGAAAAACAAAATATATCAACTGTGCTTTGATGAAAATGGAAAAGGGTCATCTGGGGAAGATGGGAAAGAAATAGATAAGAAAACCTGAGATACTGGCCATCTCAGGTTTTGAGACTTCATTGCTGTTTGAAATCAGACTGAAAGAGGACTGTAAAAAAGAACCACTAATTCCTGGTGCAAATGATGGACTCAGACATGTCAAAAGTAAAATACAGTGAAGATGCAAGAGACACAAAAATTAATATTGGTGTATCATGAATAAAGACAAGGAAATATTGATTAACTATACATTTGGCGCATTGCAGGGGAAACCCATTGATCTGATCTTCCAGAAATAGAACAGGTACATCCTGGAGCAAACAAGTCACTGGTCCATGTTTAAGCTGCAGCTTGCTGGCCATTCATATCAGTAGGTCTCCATCACAAATTCCCAGTGGCAGCTCCTCCCAGACTATAGATTTCATTGCCTGGCAAGAAAGAGAGACACCGTAAATGACTAAGAGTGAGTGGAGATCCTTGCTCCAGGCAAAGTATTTGGACAAGTCCACCAAGCCTAAAAAAAAAGCTAGCATGAGAGGACATGACACAATCTGCTTTAGGAATTGTATTGAAACTCCAAAGCATGTCAGAGCAGGAGAGCATCAGAGCAGTGACTGGTGAAAATTAGTTTGGAAGGAGAGAAGGAATGCTATGTCAAAGAAAATGGGGAGGCGGGGAGAGCATAATCAGGCTATGAGCAAAGAAAGGTAGGGTGCAGCCAGCAGTTGGATCTGGCCTTTTGCCAAAATACATATATGTTAATTGAGCAATCCTGTTCCACCACTTTCTGAAGGAAGTAACAAAAGGCTGAAGCGTGCATGGTTCGATGTGTGTGTGTGTGTGTGTGTGTGTGTGTGTGTGTATATATACGTGTGTGTACCAGGGAGTGAGGGGAATTAAGAATGCGCTACTGACAGGGTGGAACTATCTTCAGATCCAGTTTTCATGTTATGAAATGCTGGATTGCCCTAGAATGTTCTAGAACTTGGCTCCAAGCATTCTCAACAATGAAGTGACTCGTTTTGC
>NW_015405986.1:0-2572 GCF_001527695.2 Protobothrops mucrosquamatus
TGGGTTTTATAAAACCTTTTCGCTTTAGGCCTCCGCCGCCGTGTGCAAAAAAAAAGAGGTTAAATCAATCAGTCAATTTCAACTTCTCGCGGGAAAAAAAAAAGATCTTGCAAAGTTGGAATTGATTGATTGAACTTTTTAGTCCCACCCAGTCTGCTGTTACCACCACAGCCACGCCCACCCAATGGGCCACACCCACTCAATGGGCCACACCCACCCAGCACCCGACGATGCATAAGTGGGTTTTGGGTTGCAGTTTGGGCACTCGGTCTCTAAAAGGTTCGCCATCACTGTTCTATGCTCTGGCCAGTGTCAGTTTTGATGGTGCCCAGCCATGTTCTTTAATGGTCTGCTTTCCTTTTACCGCTAACTCTTCCAAGCAGGCCAGGTTTGGTTACAAAAAAGACGTTGAAAGTTTGGAAAAAATTCAGAGAAGAGCAACTAAGATGATCCAAGGCCTGGAGACTAAAACATACAAAGAATGACTGCAGGACTTGGGTTTGGCTAGTCTAAAGAAAAGAAGAAATAGGGGAGACATGAAAGCAGTGATCCAATATCTGAGGGGCTGCCACAAAGAAGAGGGGGTCAAATTATTCTCCAAAGCACCAGAGGGCAGGACAAGAAACAATGGTTGGAAACTGATCAAAGAGAGAAGCAACCTGGAATTAAGGAGAAACTTCCTGACAGTGAGGACAATTAACCAGTGGAACAGCTTGCCACCAGAAATTGTGGGTGCTCCATCCCTGGAGATTTTTAAGAAGAGGCTAAACAGTTACTTGTCTGAGATGGTATAGGTTCTCCTGTTTAAGCGGAGGGCTGGACTAGAAGATCTCCAAGGTCCCTTCCAGCTATTCTATTCTATTCTATTCTATTCTATTCTATTCTATTCTATTCTATTCTATTCTATTCTCCAGTGAATTCCCCCACATGACATGGCCAAAGTAAGTGAGATATAGTTGTTCTCTTTGTTCAGGTCTGAACCTGGTTCTGAAGCCGATGAAGAACACCAGACACGAGGTGCAGGTTTTGTTTCCTTTTATTGAAGCATTCCAAGAAAAGGGGTCCTGGCCAAAAATGCCAAGGAACCCCAAACAATAGAATGAAGAAAGCTTTATACAATTTCACTAAAGTGGAAGGCGGGATAAGACTGGATATATAAGAAATATCATCTATCTAATAAACATTTAGTAATAATCTAAAAATTGTTCTATGGGTTTATAGCCGTCCCTATTCCTGCTTCAGATTCTACACATTCTATTTGCTACACATTCTATTTGCTCCAGGCTATCCCTATGACTAATGTGGGAAGCCCCCACCCAGAGAATGAAATATTTGGGGGAATATTAAAAGGAACAGAATATTATATTTCCCCTAAAGGAGAAAAGGAGAGACATCTTCTTAAAGACAGAGAGCTGTTATAGGAATCAGCTTCAAGCAGAAACCTGAAGAGGTTAATCTTTAGGAATGAAGTTTTTGTAATCCATTCAGAAAGATTCAGCCTATTCATAAACAAAATGCCTTCAACCACAGCTCCCGCAGAAGGTTGGAGCTGATGGGATTAGAAAAACAAAGACTCCTAAAATCTACATTCCCCACCCAGCTCCAAGGATAGAACTCCCAGCCACAATGGGAGTCAGGCAACCATAATTAGAATACTAATAGGGCACACTCAAGCACAGGACACAAAGTTTATTTCACAAGGAACAGGCATCTCAAACACAAAGCCCCAAAGAATGTATAAAAACCCACCTACTCTCAACTCCATTTTGTCAGCTGTCCCAGAACTACATGCTGTTGTTGGTTCTGCTCATCAATAAACAGAGCTCTTTCTTCCTAAACAGCCAGCCTCCATTTTATTTCCAGCATCTTTCTTCTGGCTTGGAACAGGACCTAATTTTTCTTCCAACCCTCACTTCTGGCTGTGGTATGCAGGATGTCTAACTCTTTGTTACTATTATCTGTTCTCTGCCCAGCTAGAATTGATACAAGCTTTACATGTGCATATTCTCTTGTGAATTCTTTGTTCTTGACAAAATTACAGGATTCCCAGTTTTCTTTCAAGTGTATGCCATAGTCTTGCTTTGTTTTACCACTAGACAGCCCATCATAGTTTTGCAATTTTGCTTCCAGGGACATGTCTGGTGTTATGTGCTCCAGTACTTTCTTGTTAGTCAGCTTCACTGTCCCAAAAAAACGCAGGAGCCTTCTCCAGAACCACAGCTCAAACCAGTCTATTATCATCCTGTCTTGCTTTTTTAAGGTCCAACTTTAGCAACCACAGGGAACACAATAGAGCAAACTAGCCTACAATTGGTTGCCAGACTGATCAGCCTTTGCTTCTCCATATTCAGCTCATGTTCATCATTGGTGTACACAGGGCTTTTTTTCTCAGCGAAAAGGTGGCGGAACTCAAACCTGGCCACGCCCCCATCAAACCCTAGGACCGCCCCTTTAGAAAAAAGATGCAAGTAAAATGTGGGAGGGGCTACTTCCGGTTTGGGAGGGGCTATTTCCGGTGCGGCCGGCCCGGAAAAAGGTGCCGGAACGCCGTTCCGCCGCGTTCCGGCAGAAA
>NW_015405986.1:11152-13714 GCF_001527695.2 Protobothrops mucrosquamatus
AGAAACTTCCTGACAGTTAGAACAATTAACCAGTGGAACAACCTGCCTCCAGAAGCGGTGAATGCTCCAACACTGGAAGTTTTTAAGAAGAAACTGGACAGCCATTTGTCCGAAATGGTATAGGGTTTCCTGCCTGAGCAGGAGGTTGGACTAGATGACCTCCGAGGTCCCTTCCAACTTTATCATTATTATTATTATAAAAACATCCGATGTTAGCAGCGTTGACATCACACACACCTTGCTATTTACTCCATCACCTCATCCTACTAGTCTGCTTGCAGGCCAGATCTAAACACATCATGGGTCAGATCTATTCCATTGGCCTTGAGTTTGACATGCCTGCCCTAGGAGTATTTATTAAAGTTGAATACTGCTGAACACAGAATGTGTTCTGATGGTTTACAACACAACATAAAACACCGAATTAAAAATTGACCAACAAAGGACAGCTTCAATCAATAAAAAGAATAAAATAACCAGGAACAAATCAAAGTGCTGGCCATCACCTTTAAAGTCCTACATTGCACAGGACCAAGTTATTTGTGGGAATGCATCTCCCTGAGGGTATCTGCTTGGTCTATCACAGGGCTTTTCAACCTTTTCACCCATTGTACCACTTTTAGGATATGGCAACATCCGAGTACCTCCAGTCGCCTAGCAAGGTGTCAAAAACTTGATGACCCCCCAAAAAGGAAAAAAGTGATAAAGTACAGGTAGTCCTCGACTTAAAACAGTTTGCTTAGTGACTGTTCGAAGTTACAATGGCGCTGAAAAAAGTGCCCCCCAAGCCACAGCCGAGCAAGACACCTGCCTGACCACCCGGTGGCGCTCTTCCTCCTGTCCAAGGTTTTCATTGTGAGCATTTCTGTTGGGGATTGGCAGTGGGGGTGGGGTGGGGGGTATTTGGTTTTTATTACCTCTGCCTGCTGGGTGGTTGTAGCAGGTTTTGGTCACTTCACATGACCCTGGGACACTGTGACCGTCATAAATATGAATCAGTTGCCAAGCATCTGAATGTAAATCACAAGACCCTGGAGATGCTGCAACATTCCAGCTGATCGGCGCTTCTTCTGGGCTCAGCGGAAGTGCCAGGATCAGTGCCGAGATCCAGCTGGATCCTGGTGCTGATCCTGGCGCTTCCGCTGAGCCCTGACAGCCCTGCAGCTCCAGCCATCTCTCGCTCAGGCTTGTGCGGTGCTGCCACTGGTTCAGCTCATTCCCCTCCCCCACTACAACTTTTCTAGGATGGTCGTGTACCACCTGCCAGGTGCCAATGTACCACAGGTGGTACCCGTACCACTGGTTGAAAAGCCCTGGTCTATCAGATCTGATAAAGTGAACATTCTCCAATGCTTCCCTAAAATGTTACCATCTTGCAGGGACCAAAGTGGTTTTTCACAAGCCAACTGGACTTTCTTTTTCCTTGAAGATGTTCCACTTCTCATCCTAGAAGCTTCTTTAATTCAGAACTGAAGAAGCTTCTTGGATGAGAAGCCAAAGATTTTCTAGAATGTCCAGTCGCCTTTTGAAAAAACATCTTTGGGACAACCATGACTGGGATGACCAAGAAGCTCCATAAACATCAAATGGGACCCTGGAAGTGTGTCTTTCTTTTTGTGTAGCAACCTCTGCTCTTGTAGAACATTCTTCTCATGAAGCCAGCCCCCCTCCCATCCTGTTAGCCTTCCAGAAGACCATGCAAGGTTAAGATATAAAGCTCGTCTATGTTTAAAGAATGAATGAAGACAAGTATTATGCCCAGCTGTCTTGAAAAAAGGCTGAGTGGCAGGAGTTTTTCATTATCAATTTATTGCAGCTTTCTTATATCGCAGTACAGCACCTCAGCCACCAGTCATATTATGTAGGACTGGATAAAGCAAATCTGGAGTGATAACAGAAGCCCATGCCTGGATTTTCACCAAGCACCTTTGGGAAGCAGATAGGCTTTGTGTCTCCAAAAAGAATGCCATTATTTGAAGAAATGTTGGGGGAAAGAGGGAGGGAAGGAAGAAGGGAATGAGGGAGGGAAGAAGGAAGGAAGGATAGAAGAGGGAGGAAGTGGGAGGGAGGGAGGGAGGGAGGAAGGAAAGAAGGAAGGAAAGAAGGAAGGGGAGGGAGGAGCAGGGAGGAAGGGAGGGAAGGAAGGAAGGATAGAAGAGGGAGGGAGTGGGAGGGAGGAAGGAAGGAAGTTGGTATAAATATCTTTATCTACAATACTTATTTGCTTCATGATAACCCCATCGTAAACAAGAATTTAAAAATATTTAGACAAACCATGGAAAGTTACATAATGAAGAACTAGTGTGCTTAGGGACCATGAAATGTTGGCTGAATATTGTGGAGAACAGAAAACTGGAGCGATAAGGAAGGAAGGAAGGAAGGAAGGAAGGAAGGAAGGAAGGAAGGAAGGAAGGAAGGAAGGAAGGAAGGAAGGAAGGAAGGAAGGAAGGACTTTAATCTGTTCTATTATGCAGGAGAATACTTGCAGAATATGCCAGGAAACAGGTTGGTCACATATTTTGTTAGCCTAGAAAATGTACAAAACTTCTTTGGCTACAAAAT
>NW_015405987.1:0-2572 GCF_001527695.2 Protobothrops mucrosquamatus
TTTAAGAAGAGACTGGACAGCCATTTGTCCGAAATGGTATAGGGTTTCCTGCCTGAGCAGGGGGTTGGACTAGATGACCTTCAAGGTCCCTTCCAACTTTATTATTATTATTATTATTATTATTATTATTATTATTATTATTATTATTATTACTACTACTACTACTACTACTACTACTACTACTACTACTACTACTACTACTACTACTACTACTATACCAAGAAAGAGCAGAGATGGAATGTTGTAGTGTGACAATCATGTTGATGCTTCATTTAATGGCCATCATAACTTCCGACCATAATGGGCAGGCTCCATTATGGTTGTGAGTCAAGGACTACCTGTAAACCTCTGTCTCCATTTCTGTGGGGGCAGATGTATTCTCAATATGACTATGAAGGTGTAATGCATAGTGAAAGTCATTAGCATTCTTTTTCAGTCCAAGCTATCCGCTGGTGTCCACTTAATAATTCCAGCAGTGTATCATATCACAGCTATATTCATTCTATATTGGCATTGTGACCCATGCCTCATATTGCACTGCTGTACTTATTGTTTGTTTATTCAGAATAGTTAAATGTCAAAATTTCACACCTTATTTCTGCTCCAGAAATAAAGCTATCCTTTAAGCAAGATCTGTATTTCCAGTCATATGAAATCAGACAGAAATAAAACTAAATTCTTGAAGTCACCAGGGGTGTAAAGGCAGAAAATACTATTTTATTACTTCTGTTACATTTAGTTCTGCTCCTGATTATTATATGCACTAACTATTAATTTAGTTGTATGATGTTATTTATAGTAAATGGCACATTGTTGTCTTTATGGGAAATTAGTTAATACCAGACAACAATCCTTGTTTTTCCTAATACAGTGATTTCCTTGAAAGCTGATATAACAGTGACTGGTTTGGCAATGTTTCATCATTCATATGTTTTTATATGATTTTGGAGGAATAGTTTATTCCATAATGTAGGGGACTTAACTGATGTTTTATAGTATGGGTTGGTTTTATGTTTTTGAACATTAGCCAGAGTCTGGTGATAGAGAGTGAAAAAATACAATAAATAAAGAAATCTGATTGAGATAAGTATGACAGTAAATTACTATTAATGACAATTTTGATAGAATAATTAGATTCTTTCCAATAATGAGCATGCGTGTATGTGAATATGTGTGTACATATTTCTGTATCTTTAATTATAACATCTATCTCTATCTCTATTCATCAAGTGTACCAGAGAACTATCATGAGCTAGCATGAAAATCTGGTCTCTGAATAGTTTAAGTTGTTAGGAAGTCATATGATCAAAACTAATTAGCATCTGAAACAGCTTCCAAATTCTGAAAAGGACTTCTGTACAATACTTAAGAGTTAGATCATCCAGTAACAGGATGGATCAGTTTCTCCAAATATTTATTTGTATTCCCACGCTTACAGCTTCACTGAAACTTTTTTTTAAAGAGTAAGAATACAGTTGCCAAGATAACAGCTAGATTTTTCTTGCTGGATGCACTTAAATTTCTAGGCAGTCATCGATGTAGACTCACACCGGTCTTTCTCTCACTGTGTAAAAAAAAACGAGTAACAATATTCTTTGTGAAAGAAATGTCTCACCATGGGGTGACTGAATAGAACATTGCTATAGTCTTTCTGAAGCATATAAAACGGGAATATGTAGCCCAACGGAGAGAATGTGAAGTTCCTACATATGCAAAACAATAGGACATTAATGGCATTTGCTGGAATGCTCCAAAAGTAGAGTGTTCTTTGAGCATAAGTTCCAGGTTATTTGAATTAATGCAGTTTCCCCATCTGCAGAAACTAAAGTTACGTTTTAAAAAAGAGTGGCAAGTTAACACTTTATAGATAGAAGTCATGGACTAAAAAGTGCATATCTAATACAGATGGCTTGACAATCCTGTTCCAGGAGAAAGTGAAGAAGGTAAGTATGACAGTATAAAGAAAAGCCTTCAAAAACATCAAAGGCCATGCTCAAATGTATGGCAAGGATGGGAAAAAACCCCCCTCCCAATTGCTACGATATGTCACAGACTGTCAATTTATTAATAGACGCTTCTAAAATAGATTTGGGAGGGGGCATAACAACTTTGACGGCACCAGCATCAAATTCTACTCAAAAGAATGAAAGATTAAATAAAGAATATTCACTGGTGTGAAATGGAAGCTGAAACAAGGCAGATCGCAAACATCTGGTGTTGCTTTGTAATAAAACAATTCATTAATGACACTTGGGAAAAGAGAAATGAAGTGATTCTCAGACAATATTTTGTCATGGAATAGCTAACTTAGCAGGAGAAGGCAGAGTTGTTTGGATATTATCTAGGATTTAGATCTCCATCAGCCACATGCTTATTTGTGAATCTGGCTTTAGATACTTTCTGGAAAGCCACTACTAATTTGATCATTGTGATTGAAATGAAGCTCGCAACCAAATTAAATTGGTAAAGTTGCAAGTTCCAAATCTGCATTTTACTTAACTGAAACCTATTTTAAAACTGTTAATGTAATTGAAGTTCTCAGGACAATGGTATCACATAGAATGCAGGTATA
>NW_015405988.1:0-2572 GCF_001527695.2 Protobothrops mucrosquamatus
GGGAGTTGAAGTCCACGAGTCATGAGGGGGCCATAGTTCCCCCATGCTGGCTCAGGAATTCTGGGAGTTGAAGTCCACGAGTCATAAAAGAGCCAAGGTTGCCTACCCCTGTTCTAGTTCATCTTTGGTCTTAAGAGGTTCATTGGTCAGGAGCCCAGATGATCATGGCAACCACACAGAGGCCTTCTCTAAATGGACACCAGATATAATAGAATAGAGCTGGAAGGGATCTTGGGGGTCTTCTAGTCCAGCCCCCTGCTAGAGCAGGAGACCCTATACCATTTCAGACAAGTGACTGTCTAGCCTCTTCTTAAAAATCTCCAGTGATGGAGTGCCCACGATTTCTGGTGGCAAGCTGTTCCACTGGTTTATTGTCCTCACTGTCAGGAAGTTTCTCCTTAATTCCAGGTTGCTTCTCTCCTTGATTAGTTTCCAACCATTGTTTCTCGTCCTGCCCTCTGGTGCTTTGGAGAACAACCTGACCCCCCCCCTTCCTTGTGGCAGCCCCTCAGATACTGATCTCTCTCTTGTCCTCCACGCTGAGGTTTTCCAATTCTGTTCTCCTTCCAGCTGGTGATGATTCCGGTTTTCTCAGCTTCCTGAAAGGAGATTTGCTGCTTCTGGACCAAGACACGGGAGAAAATGTGATGAACTCCGGCTGGGCCAACGGACTCAATGAACGGACCAAGCAGAAGGGAGACTTTCCAACCGATTCGGTCTACGTCCTGCCCACGATGACCACGCCTCCCCCGGACATCGTGGTAAAGCCCTCGACACACTCTTGAACTGGGGGAAAAAAAGGGGTCTTCCTGGGGAAACCGTCCAGAGGACTGTGGGGTCCTTGCTGCTCTCTGAGCTTGGTGGTTTTCTTGCAGACATTTCATTACCAAACTTGGTAACATCATCAGAGATAGGAGGGGGTGGGTTTGTGGAGAGGAGGAGGAGGAGGAGGAGAAGGAAAAGGAGGAGGACTGTGGCGTCCTTGGTGCTCTCTGAGCTTGGTGGTTTTCTTGCAGATATAATTGGTATAATTGTTTGTTCAAGCCCTCCTTCTGAGGGTTCAATATTTAATTTGCTTTTCCACATCACCTCTTTCCTAGTGGACCACCTCCAGATGGGTGGGCTTCAACTCCAGATTTCTCAGCAACTGTCATCTCACCAGGGGGATTCTAGGAAATTAAAATCCACATTTCTGGAGGTGGTCCTATTTGGAATCGAATCGAACAGAACAGAACAAGGAATAGAATAGAATAGAATAGAATAGAATAGAATAGAATAGAATAGAATAGAATAGAATAGAATAGAATAGAAATAAGAATGAATAGAATAGAATAGAATAGAAATAAGAATGAATAGAATAGAATAGAAATAAGAATGAATAGAATAGAATAGAAATAAGAATGAATAGAATAGAATAGAATAGAAATAAGAATGAATAGAATAGAATAGAATAGAATAGAATAGAATAGAATAGTTGGAAGGGACCTTGGAGGTCATCTAGTCCAACCCCCTGATCAGGCAGGAGACCCTATACCATTTCAGACAAATGGCTGTCCAGTCTCTTCTTAAAAACCTCCAGTGTTGGAGCATTCACCGCTTCTGGAGGCAGGTTGTTCCACTGGTTAATTGTTCTCACTGTCAGGAAATTTCTCCTTAGTTCTAGGTTGCTTCTCTCCTTGATGGAGAGCCTTAGTATCTTGGGATTTTGTTCAACGTTCATCTTGTAAGAATACCTTAGCTCTCAAAATACAATTAAATCCAATTGAATATTTATTACTTTTTCGGGGACACCCAAATTTTCTTCAATACTGAACAATAGGCCTGACCTTGACTTACTACACGGGGTGCAAAATATTGATGTAGTTTTGGGGGAGGGTGTGGAAAAAAGGGGGGCTCACATGACTTTATCTTACTCATTTTCACTCCAGCTTTATTTGCTCTACCTAACTTGCTCCTCCAGGCTTTGGTTACTATGACTCCGAATCAGAGGCAAGAAGTCATAAGGACGTCTCAGCTGGTGATGAGTGACAGCGAGGAGAGGATAAAGCCGTACACCTTGGAGGAATTCTCCTACGATTATTTTAGGTAAAGCTGTTTTATATTGAGTTCAAATCACTGAAGAGCTGATTACTGCTATCTATCTACAACAGGGGTCTTCAAACTTGGCCCTTTTATGACTTGTGGACTTCATTAAGTTTGAAGACCCCTGACCTTAGCCACTTCTTCGCTTAATGATCAAGTAGCCGGCCCCAATTGTAGTCACTAAACGAGGACTATCTGTATGCTGTTTATATGCTACTATTAGATGTGATATGATTTTATTGTCTTTGAGAGTATAGATCAGGGGTCTTCAAACTTGGCCCTTTTATGACTTGTGGACTTCAACTCCCAGAATTCCTCAGCCAGGCATGCTGGCTCACGAACCCTGGGAGTTGAAGTCCACAAGTCATGAAAGGGCCGAGTTTGAAGACCCCTGACATAATGTGAGGGGGAAATAATGCTAACTCAGAAAGAGTTAAATTGGTGTTTCTCAACCTTGGCCATTTTAAGAGGTGTGGACTTCAACTCCCAG
>NW_015405989.1:0-2571 GCF_001527695.2 Protobothrops mucrosquamatus
TCGGCCGGTGGGGGGTAATCTGTGGCAGAAGGCGGTCTCGGAGGTAACCAGGTCCGATGCCATGGCGCGCTTTAAAGGTGATAATCAACACCTTGAAGCGCACTCGGAAGGCCACAGGCAGCCAGTGCAGCTCGCGCAGCAGCGGCGTTACATGGGAGCGACGAGTCACTCCCATCACCGCCCGCGCGGCCGCATTCTGCACTAACTGGAGCCTCCGAGTGCTCCTCAAGGGGAGCCCCATGTAGAGAGCATTACAGTAGCATTACAGAGCATTACAGCTGCCATTCCTTGGCTGCACTGCCCCGCACAGGCTTCGCTCGGGGGTGACTCTCCTCTGGGGGGGCTGCTGGTGAAGAGGGGGCAGCGGGGAGAGGCATGGCCGGGGCGACGGCACATGTGCCCACAGAGAGGGCTCTGAGTGCCGCCTCTGGCACCCGTGCCATAGGTTCGCCACCACTGATCTATGTTGTGCTGTCCCAGAATTCTTTGCATCTCTTTTGACTTTTCTCTGACTTCAAGAGCTAGATTTCCCATTGCCTGAATTTCTTGCCCAATTAGGATTCTGCTGCTTTCCCTGAATATCCTCTTTTTAAGAGTCAGAAACAGATCTCTGCTTCTGTTCACAAGACTGACATTTGCGTGCCTTCCCGAGTACCTATCTGGGGTTTGCTTCTCCTCCTTTATTTCACTGTGTCCTTTCAGAGGGCATTTAAATGGTACTTGAATGTTATGTTGTCACGACTATATTTTGCACGGGGGGGTTTATGGGAAACGCGCAGACCCAGTGCTTTGCCACTTTCCTCAAGGCCATCCCCACAACAAGCATCAGCTGTTTCTCCAAGGCTTGTGAACTTTCACAGAGAAAAGGGCTAATCGACCAAGGGCGCTCCCAGGAACCCGAGGCTAAAAGCGGGAGTTCCAGCCCAGGCTACCTGGGTTACGATGACAGACATAAGACTCCAAACATGCCTGCTCCCCGCACGCCGCCGAATCCCACTAATGCTGCGATAGCTGTTTTTGACCAATGTTTTCAATCCAGTCCGATGCTCTTCCACTGGATTAAAGGGGGGGGGGAGGGAATAAAAACCGGCTACTATAAAGGAAAATGGCACGAGGCTCTGCATCCCTCCTGCAACGATTCTTTGCTGTGCTCGAGATCTCCCACCGTCCGCAACCATCGCGGCCAATTGCACTCCGACGTATCTGAAATAACTCTTAACCGATACCTTAATGCGGATCCTGTGCGGTTTCCGAAAAATCAAGGCAGGGAGTGCCGTGCTGAGAATCGGAGGTGAGGATCTTCGGTCAGCTGTACAGGTGGAAACGTTGCCCCGTCCCCCCCCCACCCGCGTGCGACCCCCGACCCCCGCAGATGGGGTTGCGCGTCTCCGGGCGCAGTTAAGAATTTGGCGAGAGCTCCGCCAAGAGAGGCGGCTCGCCCGCTCCCCTCGCCCACCTCCTGCTTGCAAACACAGGGACTCGGACGCTTTGGCTTTAACCCACCCGGCCCCCAAGATTTTTCAACTGCCTACCGGGTAACGTCCGCTTGCTTGCACGAGTGCCGTCCGGAGCAAACGCGTCTCCGCAGCGCAGCAGAAGCCGCGCCAGGCTGTGCTCGCTTCTCCGGGCCTAAACACCGCCCATGTACAGTACTGTATTTGCTAGCAGACTTCCCCTGGGTCCTAGCTGCCGCGATTTTTCTTCCCAAACAAACTAACCGAGCTTCCCGCCGGACGGTTACATTTCTGTCTGAAAAGGAGCGGTCGTTGAAAGTCGTGAAAATAGCTTCTCTCCCCAGTTTTAATAATGGACCTATTCCGGCTTCCTTCCCTTTGCTCCCTATTAAAAAAAAAACAAGCCTGTCAAATGTTAAGAAGCAGCTTGGTTTAATGATCAGACTGAGCGCTATCGACAGAAAGTAGAGCATTCGTATTATTGCTAAGGGTTTATGAAATGCTATTAAATTTGGAAAGTGAACAGGTAAAACATTGTATGATACAATGGGCAAGGAACTTTGGTTATAATGTGATGCTGGAACAATAGGAGAATATGTGGATGAAAAGTTTAAACTTTACATTGAACTACAATTTAAAAGAAAATTTCTATAAGATGATGTACAGCAGTGGTTCTCAACCTTTTTAATGCCGTGACCCCCAACCGGTCGTAAGTTGAGGACTAAACAGGTCGTAAGTCGAGGACTAAACCAGTCGTACATCGAGAACTACCCAGCTGGTCATAAGTCGAGGACTTTCCCTGCCCGGGAGCGCCGCGCATGCGTGGTTCCGCCCCCTGCGCCGGCCGAGGCGTAGCTGGCAAGCGGCAGAGATGGAGCAGGCCGACCACCAGCTGGCCCAGCTCAAGGGAGGTAAGGCACCCGCCGGAAAAGGGGGAAAAAAAATGGCGGACAGCCTTGCTTGGCAACCGCCGTGAAATGGCCAATCGACCCCAAATGGGGTCCCGACCCATAGGTTGAGAACCGCTGATGTACAGTATCACTGGTATTTAACACCAGACAAGCTGTCTAGAACAGGGGTCCTCAACCTATGGGCCACTGCCCACTACTGGGCCATG
>NW_015405990.1:0-2571 GCF_001527695.2 Protobothrops mucrosquamatus
AAGGCCGTGGGGAAGACGCCCTCCCCCAAAGAAGCGTTTATAATTCCCTGGAGCCAGGCTCGTGTCCCCTCCCGGGCAGCCAGTACCAGCCAGGAGGGGCACGGATCCAGTAAGCATGTGGTTGCATTCAGCCTCCCCAGAATCCTGTCCACGTCCTCGGGAGCCACAGAGTCGAACTCATCCCATATAACAGTCTCAACAATGGAAACCTCAGACAGGAGAAAGAGCACCGCTGGGTGGGCAGGCAGGTGTCTTGCTCGGCTGTGGCTTGGGGGACACTTTTTTCTGTGCTATTGTAACTTCGAACAGTCACTAAGCAAACTGTTGTAAGTCGAGGACTACCTGTACTTTATCACTTTTTCCCCCTTTTTTTTTGGTCATCAAGTTTTTGACACCTTGCTAGGCGACTGGTGATACTCGGATATTGCCATATCCTAAAAGTGGTACAATGGGTGAAAAGGTTGAAAAGCCCTGAACTAGAACAATCAAAAGTATTTGTGTACCTTGATAGTATCTCACTAGAGATTGGGATATGCATACAGAAACTTTTTATATATGCAAATAGTCATGAAAAACAATTGGATGATAGGTGGTCTGTTACAAAGGATTTTTGTCAAAAGAAGCAAAATTCATTGTTTATAAGAATGTACTTCTACCCACTTTGTTATATTAAAAAAAAAGTAGGGTATGTCAGGAGAAACAAATTGAATGCAGTGAAAATAAGTTACTTAAGAAATATATGTTTAAATATGAAGAAATAAGATCATAAATGAATGGTGCTAAATACAAAACTTAGTGACCAGCACGTTAAAGTGGTTTGCTTACATAGAGACAGAGAGAAAGACAACTGATTCACAAATATATGAAGGAATTGCTGATTGAAAGGAAATAGGAAAGAGGGAGTGAGAGAAATATTGTTGGATAGCACTCTTGAAAAGGGGGAAATGTAAAGAAAAAAAGGCAATGTATAGACAGGCTGTAAGTGCATCCTTTTTAGTAATGTGGGAAGAGGCTTAAATACAATTTCTAAACATGGAGTGGACAAAGACATTTTTTGCTTTTAAAGAATCTGTTCCACATCAGCCTACCTGACCTAAAACTGCTGAAGTTTTTCCCTCAGCAAGCTTTCTGATGAATAGCTACTTTTCAACCTACATTCTAGTCCAGGGATTACAATTCAGGTCAATTTGCACTGAGATGAAAAGAATATAAATTCCTCATCCATCCCTGCCTCTGTCTATGGTGTAAAACTATTAAGTATCATAGAATATAGGGGGCTTTCAGGTGAGGATCTGTGATGTGTTAGATGTCCCTGCGAGTGGTTCTACAAGCAGAGACAACACTGTGATGAAATTGGCAGCCAGAAGATGGCTGCTGACTAACAAAAACTTCTCCAGAAGAAGGAGAGATTGGTGGGGGGGGGATGTGCTCCAGATAGCTTCTCCTCTTGAGGAGTCAACAAAAATTTAATTTCTTATAGTTGATTGTGAGTTGAACAGCCTAGAAGCTAAAGAAATATCAGCACACCCAAAAGCACTGTGCCACATTTTGAACATATGACCAGCAAAAAAACCTCACTTTCTTAAACACTTTTGGATATAAATTATTTACAGCGTGAGAGAGATATTTTTTTAAAAAGTCACGCACATCTTTTGATAGTTATACTTTTTTAAAAAAATATTGAGAATGAGAATCTGCTCCAAGAACAAGCCCTAAGAACATGAATAGGTGGCACAAGCAAAATTAGCTCTTCTTTATTCCTCACCAAAAACTCATAAACTCAGCTTCTAGGGGGGGAAAAGAAGACATGTGATCTCATGGCCTGCCAACTGGCTAAAAACTTGGGAACAAAGAACAGGAATACGGGAGAAATGCTTATATTGGGGAAATGAGCATAGATATTGATGGTCAGATCTGTGTTTTTTTAACTTTTAGGTTAAAATAATCAGGAATTAGGACTAAGAAGACAAATGATATACTTGATGAGGACAGCGAACTGTTCAATGCAGTAAAATAAAAAAGGGATTATTATGAGCTTCCAGATGTTTCCTCCAAAACAGGCTTAATATAACTGGATTTTCCAGCTATTCTTATGTAAACGATGCTCTGTTCTCTATAAATCCATGGGTTAAATTATACCTAGAGTTCACTGCCAGCAGTTATGGTAAGGGAAACAGATCCCAAAAAAGTTTTAGGAGAATGGATTAGTGCATGAAAGATTAGGTTATCAATGGCTACAATTCTGATGGCAGTTTTCTGTCTCCTGAATCATAATCAGTATGCCTTATATATTTGTTGCTGCAAAGTGACAATACAAGAGGACTATAAGCATCCAGTGCAGCCCAAAGTATCGCGTATGCATCCAATTGTCCACTGTGAAGTATAGAAGGCAAGGCTAGATGGCCAATGGACTGATTTGGCATAGCTCTTATCTTTTTCTCTCTGAAGTAGATCTATAGGTTTGGAGGATTTATTTCCTTTTTCTAAACATACAATGTGATTGAGTGATATTTTCCAGCTTTGTTTAATGGGGCTTTCTGCACAGAAATTGCTTTTTCTTTTCAGTATTTC
>NW_015405991.1:0-2571 GCF_001527695.2 Protobothrops mucrosquamatus
CTGGAAGTTTTTAAGAAGAGACTGGACAGCCATTTGTCCGAAATGGTATAGGGTTTCCTGCCTGAGCAGGGGGTTGGACTAGATGACCTCCAAGGTCCCTTCCAACTTTTATTATTATTATTATTATTATTATTATTATTATTATTATTATTATTATTATTATTATTATTATTATTATTATTATTATTATTATTATTATGGATCATCGCACAGTCAGCCAGATGTTCAGACTGGATTTGGCATTTTGTCTACCTATCGAGTCCTTACCAAGGACCTGGGATAGGCAGATGTGGATGTTTGATGGTAATACAGATATCGTCGCAGGATGAAAGCAGTTCCTAATAAGGCCACCTTTTGCAATTGACTAATGGCGAATTATTATTATCATTATTATTATTATTATTATTGTTATTGTTATTGTTGTTGTTGTTGTTGTTGTTGTTGTTGTTGTTGTTATAACAGAGCCGTACTACATGGGTAAATATCTTTAGGCCTAAGACAGTGCTGTGGGAATTGGTTGTTCAGCAGAGTGATGGCATGAGGGAAAAACTGTCCCTCTATGTAGTTGTTTTGGCATGCAATGTCCTATTGCAGTGTCCTGAAGGGAAGAGTTGAAACAGTTTTTGTCGAGGATATGAAGGGTCTGTAGATATTTTCTCAGCCCTCCTTCTGGTTCATGCAGTATTCAGGTCCTGAAAAAAAAGCATTCCAGTCAGCAAGTAGTCAAGAAACCAAAATCTTAGTGCCTTTTAAAATGAATTCAGAAGTGATGGGAAATGGAAAGGTTGATCATCTCAGTATGGTTTTGACAATGATGCTTGTTCCAGGGTTTTCCAAGATAAAAATCTGATGTAACAGTACCTTCTAGAAGGGCTGAAAGTACTAATTTCAGGAATCTAATCCACCTTTTTCAGCATTTTTTTTAGGCTGCAGCCCTAAAAAAGTTATCCAAGGATGCCTAGCCAGCCTGACCACTCTCTGGAATTCTAAAAGGTACAATTTTCACACATCTGGAGTGCATTACACTGGGAAAAACTGATGTATTTTGAATAACCTAGATTCCTTGGATTCTATTGATTCATTTGTTGTGTAGATATCCAGCACATACATGTACAGTATATTGTGCACCTATATTGCTCTGAAATATGGAAAATCATATAACTTTATACAAATTTAATCAAAAGTAAACTCTATAAAATCAACACAGTACATGCCATCATATCTACCTTGTAAGCTAAATAGAGACAGAGAAAAAAATTTCTTGATCCAGAATCTGACTGGCTGACATCAAGTAATAAAGCAAGATTTAGTATAGATCAAGAGAAGTTTCATCATCATTTTTGTCTTGCTGCTGGCATAAGGAATAAATCAGAAAAGCAGTGCACATTTCTCACCTTAATTTCATGTGAAAAGATTTGAAAATACCCCCAATGAAAGAATGGATGGTAACATTGATGGAGCTGGCTGAAATGGCAAGACTGACCCAGTAATGCATGTTTTAAAATAAATGCTGAAATATTCTGAATTAATCTCCAGCTCAGATCATTATTTACAGTTAGTGGACCAAAGGAATGCTGTGGATATAATTTACTTGGACTTCAGTAAGGCATTTGATAAAATAGACCACAGCTTACTACTTGATAAGATAGAAAAATGTGGGTTAGACAGCATCACCACCAGATGGATTTATAGCTGACTGGCCGGCCATACTCAGCATGTGGTCCTCAATAGAACTGCATCTACATGGATTGAAGTGTGTAGTGGGGTGTCCCAGGGCTCTGTTCTGGGCCCAGTGCTCTTCAACATCTTCATCAATGATTTGGATGAGGGGATAGATGTTGAGACTCTAGAAAGAGTACAGAGAAGAGCAACAAAGATGATTAGGGGACTGGAGGCTAAAACATATAAGGAACGGTTGCTGGGATTGGGTATGTCTAGTTTAATGAAGAGAAGGACTAGGGGGGACATGATAGCAGTGTTCCAATATCTCAGGGGTTGCCACAAAGAAAAGGGAGTCAAGCTATTCCCCAAAGCACCTGAGGGCAGGACAAGAAGCAACAGTTGGAAACTGTTGAAGGAGAGAAGCAGCTTAGAACTAAGAAGAAACTTCCTGACAGTTAGAACAATTAACCAGTGGAACAACCTGCCTCCAGAAGTTGTGAATGCTCCAACACTGGAAGTTTTTAAGAAGAGATTGGACGGCCATTTGTCTGAAATGGTATAGGGTTTCCTGCCTGAGCAGCAGGTTGGACTAGAAGACCTCCAAGGTCCCTTCCAACTGTGTTATAGTATTGTAATTATTTTTGGGTGAAGAGGTGAAAGCTGAAAAGTCTTCTTTACCAAAATCAAAATAGAAAATCCAATTGTATGGAAGAAGGAGAAGGAGAAGAAGGTTCCTTTCAGAAAAATAAAAGATGTTTGTTTTGTTTTACTAGGATTCATGCCATTATTTAAAAGCCCACAATGCGGAAGGAAGAGAGAAAAATGTTTTTCATCAAAATAATCAGAGGCATTTTGGCAACTACTTCTAAATGCTTGTTATTACTTGGATTCCTGATAAATAGATCTGCA
>NW_015405992.1:0-2571 GCF_001527695.2 Protobothrops mucrosquamatus
TCTATCTATCTATCTATCTATCTATCTATCTATCTATCTATCTATCTATCTATCTATCTATCTATCTATCTATCTATCTATCTATCTATCTATCTATCTATCTATCTATCTAAGACCAAAGACATCCAGGCTGAATACAGAATAACAGAATTGGAAGAGACCCTGGAGGTCTTCCAGTCCAACCCCCTGCTCAAGCAGAAGACCCTCTACCACTCTGGAAAAATGGCTGTCCAGTCTCTTCCTAAAAGCCTCCAGTGATGGAACACCCACAACTTCTGGTGGCAAGCTGATCCACTGGTTAACTGTTCTCACTGAGAGGAAGTTTCTCCTTAGTTCCAGGTTGCTTCTCTCCTTGATTAGTTTCCATCTGTTACTTCTTGTCCTGCCTTCAGGGGCTTTAGAGAATAGGTCGACCCCCCCCCCCTTTCCTCTGTGATAACCCCTCAAATATTGGAAGACTGCTATTGTGTCACCTCTCGTCTTTCTTTTCATGAAACTAGGCATACATATCTAGTTATACTACCGTATATTGTGTGTGTGTGTGTTTATTATGTCTGTGTGTATTTCTCTGTGTATGTGTAAGCACGCACACAGACATGACAAATATAATTGTCTGGCCTGTTTTCATGGAAGCCTAGTTCTGGCTTAGCCATAAAGCTCAATTTGACCACAGTTCCATAATATACAGTTTTAGGAATAATAAGATAAATATAGAAATATTCTGCTGCATAAAATATGGTGGAACTGTGAGAAAGCGACGATAGAAACATGAGACCCCCACTTTCCTTCCAAAAAGGACATGTGTAACACCATAATTACCCCTTACTATAAACACGTCCAGGTGTTCCACACACTTTTTTTTAACAAAACAGCTTATTTGCAGGAGTGCAAAATTACAAGGCAGGCAGCCAAATTCAGCTGGGCAGCCTGTGATATCCCAAAGAGGAACATTAAAGGGTAGGAAGGTGGAAAGCAATGCAGAGTTTCTTGTTGTCATATATACAGTATAAGATTTATATATATATATATATAATCTTATAATTGGTCTTGTTTGTTATCATCTCAACAAAAGGTCTGTGAATGGTCTGGGATGGAAGTTTACTCATGCGATGCTCAGGGGATAGAGTGAGGAGACGGCTCCTCAAAGGAAACCCCCTCTATAAATATAATAAATTAAATGAAAGCCACTGTCTTACATCCCCCCCCACCCCACCCCCCAAAGTAATTCAGTTTTTTCCAGATGTCTAACTTGTATATCCAACAACAGTGTTTAAAGCATTGATTCAGCAGTTTGTGGAAGATCAGCTCTTTGCAAGGAAAATATATAAGCCTATCACGACTGAAGAAACTGTGAAAATGAAATGTCTCCCAAACATGTACAATGCAGGAGGACATCCAAAGAAAACTTTTGCAATATAAAGCTTCTTCATACTGGGAGAAAAAAAGGAAAGATCTAAAATGAGGGAAGGGGGAAAGGAAGATGGAGATAATTTTGCAATTAGTGGAACTTAATATATTTTATCTTCCTGGGTTCCAAGATCACCGCAGATGGGGACTGCAGCCAAGAAATTAGAAGACGCTTGCTCCTGGGGAGGAAAGCTATGGCAAATCTAGACAGCATACTAAAAAGCAGAGTCATCAACCTGCTAACAAAAGTGCGTATAGTCAAGGCCAGGGTTTCCCCAGTTGCAATGTATGGCTGTGAAAGTTGGACCATAAGAAAGGCTGACTGACAAAGAATTGAGGTCTTTGAACTATGGTGCTGGAGAAGACTCCTGCGAGTCCCTTGGACTGCAAGGTGTTCAAACTGATCAGTCCTAGAAGAGATCAACCCTGACTGCTCTTGAGAAGGCCAGATCCTGAAGTTGAAACTCAAGTCCTTTGGCCACCTAATGAGAAGGAAGGACTCACTGGAGAAGAGCCTAATGCTGGGAAAGATGGAGGGCAATAGAAGAAGGGGACGACAGAGAAGGAGGTGGCTGGATGGAGTCCCTGAAGCAGTGGGCGTGAGCTTAAGTGGACTCCAGAAGATGGTAGAGGACAGGAAGGCCTGGAGGAACGTTGTTCATGGGGTCGCGATGGGTCGGATATGACTTCGCAATTAACAACAACATATCCACTTTTTAGAAGCATCAGGTGCAAAGGCAGGCCAGTTTCTTGGGTTCACAGGTACATTTTGAGAAGATGTGATGGCTCCTTCATCCAATTTACTTAGTAATGTGATTTTTTTCAGCTCCCCCCCCCCCCCAATCAGAACTGCAACGTTGGATCGAAAGAGCGAAATAAGAAGACTGAAAAATTGTTGTTTTTTTAACATGAGAAATATAAAAATGTCGGGATGGTTTATATAAAATAAATGTTTTCTCTGGGGTTTTTTTTTCTTCTTTTTTTTAAGATATGAGAAACGTAAAAATGTTGGGATGGCTTGTCAGAGACAAAAAACTTAAATACTTAAGTGTAACCAATTTTGAGAAAATCTTAACCAGCAAGAATGCTATGAATATTGTGGGGAAAACAAATTTAAGTAAGAATTTTGTAAACACGATCGATGGCGAGGCAATCAAGATGATC
>NW_015405993.1:0-2571 GCF_001527695.2 Protobothrops mucrosquamatus
AGAGTACAGAGAAGAGCAACAAAGATGATTAGGGGACTGGAGGTTAAAACATATAAGGAACGGTTGCTGGAATTGGGTATGTCTAGTTTAACGAAGAGAAGGACGAGGGGGGACATGATAGCAGTGTTCCAATATCTCAGGGGCTGCCACAAAGAAGAGGGAGTCAAGCTATTTTCCAAAGCGCCTGAAGGCAGGACAAAAAGCAACGGGTGGAAACTAACCAAAGAGAGAAGCAACCTAGAACTAAGGAGAAACTTCCTGACAGTTAGAACAATTAACCAGTGGAACAACCTGCCTCCAGAAGCGGTGAATGCGCCAACACTGGAAGTTTTTAAGAAGAAACTGGACAGCCGTTGTCCGAAATGGTATAGGGTTTCCTGCCTGAGCAGGGGGTTGGACTAGATGACCTCCAAGGTCCCTTCCAACTTTATCATTATTATTATTATTATTATTATTATTATTATTATTATTATTATTATTATTATTATTATTATTATTAAAAGTCCTTATCAGAAAAAGCACACATCAATTTGAAATATATCAAATATTTAATTTTAAGAACATCGTGTGGTAATAAAAACAGTAAACTAAATTTGCATCAGTTGATATTGTCTGTTCTGAAGAAATCACTAGATCCAAGAATAAGTTATTGTAATCAGTATATCTGATAGAGAAATTGCTTCATTTTGATAAAAATAGTTTTCAATGTAACTTAGTGAAATATTGCTTAAATTATTCCTTGTTGCACTTAATTACTTAAAGCAAAGGTGTTCTGCCATATGTTGAAACTGGAGGTAGATCAACCAGTAACACAGGTCCCAATATATGCTTAACAATATGTTAGTGTTATATGCTGGGCAATGTAGGAGTTAGACCAAGTTTCCTACATTGTAAAAAATTAATACTCACTTATAAGCCCCACTGGACTTCTTTCTGAATAACCTCATGAAAAATTTTGCTGTTTGTTGCAGATCCAGTTCTATAATAGGCAGAGTATGAAATATGCCTTTGATGGGAAATAATGAGGGGCGGGGAACAATGGCAAGGTCCATGAGGGACATACAACCTGCCTTCCACCGTATAAATTCCAGTTAAGATTCTAACTCCCCCTTCACATCAGATCCAGGTGTTAGTCTGGAATGAAGAGAGGTAATGTGTTGTTTTCTCGTCAGAAAATCAGTCTTAAGGAGCACACTCTCTTATCAACCCTAATTAAACTCAGATAGTTGTTAATGAGAATAAACAGAGATAATCTATATTCTGTTCAAAGTTCTTTGGTAGAAGTCCTAGATACAAACAGAATACAGAGACAGACAGACAGACATACACACACATATCTCTTTAAATCCTTTGAACAGAAAGCTCTTCCTTACAGAACTTTTTTGCTACCTATCAGCTATTTGCAAACTTCCCAAGCCAGAGATCTCATCCAAAATCTTCTGCCTAGAACATGTCTTTTCATCTGATGGTGAAGTTTGAAATAGGGATACTTTAGAACAATGTATTTTCCCAAGCGCCTTCTTTGGTGATAAAGTTGGGGAAGAACTGCAGTCTAATCCTTCCTGGAAACTTGAATTATCTTTGTCCAATGGAATAGCTACTTGTTCAATGCTTCGTCACTCAACTTTGCTTTGTCTTTCTCTGCTCTTTATTCCCTCAGAAGCAAGACACTTTGAACCAAGTAAGACTTGTTTTCCAACTCAGGCTCTGATGTGATGTGCTATTTGTTGCTTTGTATGGTTGCTTTGGCATAAACTAAGATTTCCCTCAAATTATCTAAGCTTATATTTATGATAAGAAATTTAAATCTGCACATTATTAAACCAAAAAAAACTAAACAAAATTGCTTATCCTGGAGAGCAATAAATCGTTAGGGAGAATACTGCAGAAAGAAAAATAAGAAAAATGTCTATTTGAAAGAGAATGGAATATATTGTCAAGGGGAAAAATCATGGCTGGTAAAGATGCTCCAAGCTGAATTCTGTGTACCAGGGCATTGGGCCTGGCTTGTTCTCTATTCACCCAAGCCACAAATAATAAAAAAGAATTTTGTGTTGTTTTATCAGAAAACTTTTCGGGAACAAGTTAATTGATAAGAAAGATAAAGAGTCAGTGGAATTTTTTGCAGTGTTATATGATATCACAGCATATAGCATATTAGTCCAGTTATTTGGGCAACTGAATAGAGTAGTGACAGCAATGCTTGTTAACTGTTGTTAATCACTTTGGTTAAATGTTGCAGGGAATATAATAGGTTTGCTCAGGGCTTTTTTTCTCATAGAACGCCCAGAACGGAGTTACGGCACCTTTTTTGGATGGAACCTTGTAGGGTAGGCAAGGCGGGTTGTATGATGTATGTGAGTTCCGGCACCTTTTTTTTTTTTTTTTTTTTTAGAAAAAAAGCACTGGGTTTGCTACAGAATTATGAATTACAGCTAACAATTTACAGAATGCAAAACTAAGAGCTGGCAAGAGCAAGTTTTTGGCAGCTCTGTTGTTACCTTTGATCTCTTCTGCTTCCTCACTTATGGCTGCCCCACTTGTTTTTAAGCAACTTTTATTATAAAGTCA
>NW_015405994.1:0-2571 GCF_001527695.2 Protobothrops mucrosquamatus
CTATAGACAGGAAGTCCATCATGGCCTCATAGGTTATTCTTGCATTGAAGAAGTTCTCATAGATGTTGTAGCCCAGGGAGATGTTGGGTAAGAGCCTTGGGCTCTGGTTGATCTCATGAACAGCAAAGAAGAAGGGCAGGATTTGGCAGAACATTGTCAAAGAACTGCAAAATAGCAGCATATCTATTCAACAATTTAACAATATTCAAAAAACATAATTAAAATATATTATTTCCCCCAGGTGCAAGACCAACCACCCTCACAGATCAACCTTCCATCCTAGCCCAATGCATGAGAGAAGAGTCATGTATTCACAGCTCATCATAATGCTAAAGATGGAGTGTTAACAGATGTACATATAATGTGCATTATAATTATATTTTATTATTTCTTTCTATTTAGACCACCCAGGTAGTGACAAATGGCTGTATTCCAGTGCAGGATTCACTCTTGAGCAGGTGGAGATGGTCCACTCCTCAAAAATTCATCAGTAGATCCAGAAATTATTTTGCTGCCGACTATTGATGACTTTGGAGTGATTACCCTATATTCAAAAATCTTTAATGTGATCTTCTGCAGCTAAACAATTAATTTGTTACATAAAGTCGCTATTCTCTTTGAATTTGGTTTTTAAAAGGTATTTCTTTTATTTAAATGAAAAGTAACATGGAAGCCTAAAAACATACAAAAAAAGTAAAATGCAGTGGTCGGAAAGAAAGGGAGGGAGGGAGAGTGGGAGGGAAGAAGGAAGGAAGGAAGGAAGGAAGGAAAGAAGGAAGGAGTGCAACATAGGGAATGAAAGGAGATTTTGGGAGCCAGCTCAAGAGGTCAGCTTCTGCTCACTTGATTGTGAGATCGGCCTCTATATACACATAGTCCTAGATGTATCACCACAATTGAGCCCAAAATTTCTGTTGCTAACTGAGACAGTTGTTAAGTAAATTTTGCCTCATTTTATGACCTTTCTTGCCAACATTGTTAAGTGAATCACTGCAGATGATAAATTAGTTACACAGTTGTTAAGTGAGTCTGGCTTCCCCATTGACTTGGCTTGTCAGAAGGTGGCAAAAGATGATCACCCGAGTCCAGGACACTGCAACCGTCATAAATATGAGTCAGTTGCCAAGCATTTGAATTTTGATCATAGGATCATGGGGACGATGCAATGGTTATAAGTGTGAAAAGCAGTCAAAAGTCACCTTTTCAGTTCTTTTATAACTTAGAATAGTCAGTAAATGAATTGTAGTAAGTTGAGGAATAGCTGTAACTATAACTTATAAGTAAATAAATAAAAATAAATATTTGCTGACTTTCCACCGAACCGAAGTAATAATTTTGAGAACAACAGAATCCCACCAGGCAAGAATCACTTTGGAAGAGTGGTGTTAAATCTGCCCAGTGTTGAGGTTGACCCTTGACGAAAAAACTTAAAAGGAACTTTGCAAGTTTGGCTTTCATAAAAGCAGGTTGGGAGAAGCAATATGAAGCTGCTTTTTCCAAGGTGAGAAGTTGGGAAAAAATTACCTTCTCAACCTGTGAGCTGGAGGCTTGGAAAGAACATAGGGGTAACTTCGAGAAAATATTTTAGATGTTATTCCAGTAATCAGGTAATCTCCTGGCTTGTAGTAATTAAACTCCTTCCCTTCTTCTATTGTCACCTTCAATGGACATTTTGTTTGCATTGTGGCATAGGGAAATTGGGACAGAAGAAAGAGCTTCTTTTGCAGCAGCATCCTTTGTCATATATTGATGGAGATCCTTCCTATAGTTCTCCCTCTGGGAAAACACAACTGCAGTGAAGATAGTCCAGTTTGGCTCCAGATCTGCAAGACAAACCTGCAATGGCAGACTATCACAGCCCTTGCATGATTCTACCTCTTCTCTGAGTAGTGCTGGAGGTAGTTTACAGTTATTGTAGATCCCATTTTGTTGTCAGATTGCTTTAAAAGTGATGGTGCTGGTGATGGACATACCATTAGAGTTTGTTCAAAATAAAATAAATCACCATGATTTTAATAATTAGAAGGGGAATTGGGAATGTGTATTGCCACATAGGTATGGAATGGAGGAAAGAGTTTAGCGCAACTCAGAGGCATAGTTCCAATTTAAGGGAATAATTCAGTGAAGTTTGATTGCTTTTTACTTACTTTTTTCTTAAGATCCTAAATCTTATTTATTGTTCAATTTCTATAGCCACCCATCTCAGTCAATGACTCTGGCAGCTTACAGAGTTTTTATTTGTATCTTGTTTCAAGAATGTATCAAAACACTGTTCACATGAGCTGTTGTGCTTGAGGTAGAAAATATTCCTGGGCACCTCTTTATGGTCATAAATACATATTTTATTATTATCTCCATCTATCTTGGGGTGTTTATTGAGTCTTGCATACCAGAGATTTGGGACATTTCTAAACGTTTCCTTTCTTGTGCAACAGATTCTCTTTTCCAATTTCATTTTAAAGAGAATGTGTGAGTGTTCACTGCTTAACCAACTTTTTCTCCATTCAATCAAATATCATTTCATATCCTGCCAATCAGTGTTTCATGGTCAATCTGTTGCTTTGCTTATAT
>NW_015405995.1:0-2570 GCF_001527695.2 Protobothrops mucrosquamatus
AAGTTTATAATATAAATTACACATTGGAAAAGAAATAAGATAAAAGCAAATCCAAATATCAGTTTGAGGATTTGAGAGTTGTAGAGTAGATTTTGTTGTAGATTGTAGAGCTGAGAGAAGCTGTTTGGGGAAAAGAGAAAGCAGAAAGCATGGTCCTAAGCCAGTGGTTCTCAACCTTTTTAATGCCGCGACCCCAACCGGTCGTAAGTCGAGGACTAAACCGGTCATAAGTCGAGGACTAAACCGGTCATAAGTCGAGGACTAAACCGGTCGTAAGTCGAGGACTTTTGCTGCCCGGGAGTGCCGCGCATGCGTGGTTCCGCCCCCTGTGCCGGCCGAGGCGTAGCTGGCAAGCGGCAGAGATGGAGCAGGCCGACCACCAGCTGGCCCAGCCCAAGGGAGGTAAGGCACCCGCCGGAAAAGGGGAAAAAAATGGCGGACAAAAAAATGGCGGACAAAAAAAATGGCGGACAGCCTTGCTTGGCGACCCCCATGAAATGGTCGATCGACCCCAAATGGGGTCCCGACCCACAGGTTGAGAACCACTGTCCTAAACCCTGGGATGGAATACCCCGGTTCTTTGTTGCAGCTTGATGAAATGGCTGCTGTGAGATATGACTACTGAGAGAGGAATGTGGACTTTTTCAGTCTTCTAAAGACAAATTATAAAGGAATACAAGCAGCTCTTTTGGGGCAGGCCATATAACAACCTGGATGTCAATAGTTTCTTTGTGGTGGATGAATATGAAATGAGGTGAACTGATACATGTAGTAAATTTCATAGGGGAGGAAGAGACAAATTAGGAATCAGAAATCTTATTCTGTCAATGCCATGTTGTAATCTTGTGAAGCATTTGTAACTCTAGTATTTCCAGGCATTTCTAAGAAGTGGCCTGTAATGGGGATGTCATCACTGTGAGCATAATAGCAGGCACAAGGTATACAGAGTTTAATAGGTTCAGACAACGCTCGATGAGATTGAAGTCATGATTCTGTGCCCTCTCCTTAACTGGAAGACACAAATCTAAGATACAAAGATATTAAGCTCTCTTTATATCCCACTTTAGTGCAAAAGCCATCACAAAGCAGCTTATCTAATAAATCATAAATATTATGGGCAGCATTTCATTACATTTAATTAGACTAGAATCCTAGACTTTGAGGGACTATTAATATTTAGTCCTACCACTGCTTAACCCACATTAGTCTCTGCTCTTTATTTCCACGCTCTGACCATCCTTTTTCCCATTCCTTGAACCTGTTTGAATGTTTCTTGAAGCTGCTTGCCACAGTAGCTAAGATGGGTTTTGACCGATACACCCTAGCAATGGGTGATAGGTGAAACGATCACTTCTGTGATTTGTGGGCTGTATGTTGCATACATATTCAACAGTTTAGTGAATTAAAGATTGCAACCATTTTGTCCAGAAATGTGTATTTTAGTGCTGTACAACTTTCGGTTATAATGTGTATGGCAAATCATTTGGTGGTCAAGTTGATGCTTTTAGGCTGACGTTCCTGTGTCTGTAAAACTACATTATATAATAATAATAATAATAATAATAATAATAATAATAATAATAATAATAATAATTAATAATTAATAATTAATAATTAATAATTAATAATAATTAATAATAATAATAATAATAATGAAAAAGTTGGAAGGGACCTTGGAAGTCATCTAGTCCAGTGGTTCTCAACCTTTTTAATGCTGCGACCACAACTGGTCGTAAGTCAAGGACTAAACCGGTCATAAGTCGAGGACTACCCAACCGGTCGTAAGTCGAGGACTTTCCCTGCCCGGGAGCGCTGCGCATGCGTGGTTCCGCCCCCTGCGCCGGCCGAGGCGTAGCTGGCAAGCGGCAGAGACGGAGCAGGCCGACCACCAGCTGGCCCAGCCCAAGGGAGGTAAGGCACCCGCTGGAAAAGGGGGAAAAATGGCGGACAAAAAAAATGGCGGACAGCCTTGCTTGGCGACCCCCGTGAAATGGTCGATCGACCCCAAATGGGGTCCCGACCCACAGGTTGAGAACCATTGATCTAGTCCAACCCCCTGCTCAGGCAGGAAACCCTATACCATTTTGGACAAATGGCTGTCCAGTCTCTTTTTAAAAACTTCCAGTGTTGGAGCATTCACCGCTTCTGGAGGCAGGTTGTTCCACTGGTTAATTGTTCTAACTGTCAGGAAGTTTCTCTTTAGTTCTAGGTTGCTTCTCTCCTTGATTAGTTTCCATCTGTTGCTTCTTGTCCTGCCTTCAGGTGCCTTGGAAAATAGCTTGACTCCCTCTTCTTTGTGGCAGCCCCTGAGATATTGGAAGACTGCTATCATGTCCCCCCTCGTCCTTCTCTTCATTAAACTAGACATACTCAATTCCAGCAGCCTTTCCTTATATGCTTTGGTTATAGTTATTTCTTTATCAAGATGGCTGACAGTGGTATTGCAAGCAGCCTGAAGAATCTTCTGCGGAAGTGCAGGTTTTGTTATTTGGCATATTTGCAGAGAATTAGCATAAGATCTAGGCCACTGGGTATCCTGTTGCAAGATAATATGGATTGCACATCCATTG
>NW_015405996.1:0-2570 GCF_001527695.2 Protobothrops mucrosquamatus
GAAACCTATGTTCTAGTTTCAGCTGTTGCATACAATATTAATGCTGTTTTGTTGTTGCTGCATTTCTAAAGCTCCAGTAGTCAGAACATGCTTTACATGCTTGAGGCTATTTTTATTATTATGGTTTGTCGCATAGCTAGCCAGATGATTAGACTGGATTTGGCATTTTTATCCACCTGTTTGAGTCCTTCCCGAAGACTTGGGATAGGCAGATGTTGTTCTTTGTTGGTGTCAAAGGTATTGTTGCAGAGAAGTGGTTTGCCATTGCTTTCTTCCTAGGGCTAAGAAAGAGTGACTGGTCCAAATCACCCAGCTGGCTTTGTGCTTCAGACAGGGCTAGGATTCATAGTCTTCCAGTTTCTAGCCTGGCGCCTTAATTACTACACCAAACTGGCTCTTGGCTAAAGGCTACTGAGTGAAGATAATAGGCATTTCGCAATCACTCAAGACTCCAAGCTTTGCCTGTACAGGTTCTATGTGGCCTTGTGTACAGTATATCAATTTATTCTCCAAGTTGTTTTGTTTTATTTTAGTCCAGTGGCAGTGATGTTGGGTTGCTAGGTTGTAGTGCTTTAGTATTCCATCAACCTGTTTTACACAATGTTTAAAATGTGCTTTCTAACATCTAATCTCTCTCTTTGTATCAGTACTCTAAGCTACCTTGAACCCAACATTTTTTTGAGTGAATGGTGGAGGCCAAAGTCAATACATAAATCAATACCATTTCAAAATGCTGAATGCTTGTCTCAGCTTCTTTTTTCTCTGTTTGTTGGATTTCAGACGCTCAGGCAATGTGCAATTGCTGGCTTGATGTTAGTGCTTATTATTATATTCCCAGGGTTCTCCCAAAGGTGATTTTTCAAGAGGCAACTGGACTTTTTTCTTGGAATTGCATTTTCAAGAAGGCTCCACTCCTATTTGCATTACTCAGTTGACCCTGAGGACACAGACAAACTTCCAAGTGGCCTCAATGACTCTCTAAAAGAATGCAAATGACCAGCTGTCTGCAAGGAATATAAATCCTTCCATTCCCCACCATCCAGTCAGAGCTGAAGAAGTTTTTTGGATGAGAAGTGAAATGTTTTCAAGGAAAGACAAAGAGATTCCAGCTGCCTCTTGAAAAAGCACCTTTGGGACAACCATGACCTGGATGACTGAGAATCTCCATAGACATCCCCAGGGTTACAATGACACTTATTGGATTCACACAACATCTTGAAGCTAAGGCTGAATTCACCCTGCACGCTAAGCAAAAATATAGATAGCTAGTTTGCAGTTTGATACGATGAGCAAAGATAGGCAGTTCATGGTTTCGTAGCAGTGATCCAGAGATGTTTCTACGGGAAAATGCAAATGCTTGTTCTGTGTCTCCAAAATATTCCTTGGAATTTTGCTGTCATGAAGAAATATCATCCCAATGCAGTTAGGAATTTTATATTAGTCAGTTTCATGGCAATTGAGTTAATCTTCTCTTATATTTTCTTTTTCCAGTGACATTTCTCCCTGACATTTGTGTCCAGGAAATGAAGCTGAGAATGAGAAAGGCGGTTTCAACTTATAAGAGATGGTGAGATTTTTTTATCCCCATCATATTTTTTTACTGCTTAAATTTTGTCCCCTCTCTAAGCTGACCTTCAAGTACAATCACTGGCTTCAACAATCACATTAAGCCACAGCTTTCCTAATGGTGTTTTATTAAGTCATAGTTGGCTGGATTTACACAATATGATAAGTCATAAACCAGGGTTTACAGACTGCCAAGACTGGGTTCACACAACACGCTAAGCCAAAATAATAATAACGAATCCTGCTTGGTGGAATGTTCACTGGAATTTAAATTGATCAAAGAGCATCTTACTGTTCTACTTGTACCATCAGCCTTTGAAAGTGAGAAATTCTTGTCTAAAACATGATTGGGAGGAAATGTCAGCCTGAGATCCAAAACAACAGTATCCTTATGCCAGATATTTTAGGGCACTTTTGTATGCTGATAGTGCTCTGCCCCTCTTCCCCTCTGGCCCCTATTGCTTTTTTTTGTTTAGTCACCTACATGTTCAAACCATAAGAATCCATTACCAGAAGCAATAAAGTGTGAAATTATATTTGGAGTATGAAGAGGCCACCCGCATGCAAACTTTAAAGAAAGAAAACCTCCACTGGACTCAGTAGGAATTTTGCAAACATTGAGTTTTGAGCATTTCATTCCTACCTGAAAGTCCTTTAGGTTCATTTTTGAGCTTTTGAGGTTGTTTTCCCCCTTGTTGGCATTTCTTTTCCCCTTTGGTACAAATCAGATTACTAACCCCTATTAACCTATTTTTTCATAGTAAAACTCTTATGGGAATTGGAATTTTGAATAGAGACAACTGTTGCCGCAGGGAGACGGAACCGCCTAGATGGTTCCGTCCCAGGCGACTGATGGACCCTGAGAGGTTCCTGACGGAGCTTGGGCCATATCCGGAGGATCTGGTCCACGACTCGGCGGAAAATCAGGCGGCGGCTTGGGAGACAACTGCCGCCGCAGCACTGGACCGAGTCGTGCCTTTGCGGCCTCTGACCCGACGTAGATC
>NW_015405997.1:0-2570 GCF_001527695.2 Protobothrops mucrosquamatus
TTCCAAACTGGCATGGATCAGAGACAATAATCTATTGCTGTATAGTAATTTTAAAAAGATTCATTAGTGGAAATCACAATAGGATCTGAAAGTGCAGCAGTCTGTAGATGGAATTTTTAAAATTTGACTCCTTTGCAACTTATATCATGTCAGCAATCCTGCAGTGATTCTTTAGTCAGACCAATGGTAATGTAAATGGTGACTGTCGAAGTCTAGCTGATGACATATAACAACAGGCTGTAGTGTGCTAAGTTGTGATGCTTGCACACATTTCAAATTGTCAATATTATAAAAATATTTCCTCATATTTATATTGAAGTTTAGTGTTATATCTATACAGAGATTGCTAATGAATTCTGTTTTTCTGAGGTTTTTCAGTGAAATATACTTTGCAAACTATTGTTTGCTTTTGAGTTGCTTGGAATATGTTACACTTTTTCCCTCTTAACTTGATTGTTACACATTTCTGTTGGCAATCAAAGCATGAGCTTTTTCAGGAATGCAAGATCAGTGTAATAGTTCTAGGTGTGTTTACTCAAAAGTAAGTCTTACTGAATAAAACTATATTGCTCCCAAGTACTGTAAGCATGCAGAGTATTGCTGCCTAGGTTATCAGTTTAAAAAGTTTGTAAAATCATTGTAACAGATGCTTTGTTTATTTATTGGAATTCGTATGGGAAAGAAGAAAATGCATCAATTGTTAGACTTCTCCTTTCCTTTGGCTGTGACTTAGGTGATACATGAAGTGTGATTTATGAGATGATAAGATAGTTGTGTTCTTTTAAGTTGTAATCCATTATTCACACAGATTGCCATGTCAGGTCACAGTGAGCCCACACATATATCTTGGTTCAAGGAGCTTTAAATCTGTCTGCAAATAAATTTGTGATTAAAAGATTCCTTTTGAAATTCCTGCAAAGTTTTTCTTTGGTTGTTAAATTGGAGAAGTTACAGTCTTCATTTGGTAAACATTTTGTACCCAGATTGTTAAGAGGGAAAAAAAAAAGAGTTTCAAAGAACTCAGAGGTAATAGAACCATATCATTAAATCAGTAATTGCAGCCTCATAAGCAAAAGCCACTGGACTGTTTGAGAGTCTTTGGGATGTGCATAAGCTGTTTTTGAAGAAAGCTGTGAACCACTTGAAAGATCTGAGAACAAGGAAATCTGTTCCTAAAATACTAACAAGACATTAATTTTAACAGGATTGATTGTAATAATAGTTTCCTCTCTTAAGCAGTATTGTTTGGAGCCTTCAGGTATTTAGTCATTTAAGTACTTAAGAAAAAGTTAAGAGAACCGGTTTTATGTAGTAGTGGCTAGAAACTGGACAACTGGAAACCAGCTGGGTGATGTTGAGTTAGTCACTCACTGTCAGTTCTAGGAAGGAGTCAATGGCAAAACATTTCTGAAAACCTTGCCAAGAAAACCTCATGGATTTGCCCAGAGAGGGAGGGAGGAAAGAAGAAAATATTGGGGCTTGGAATAC
Organism: Protobothrops mucrosquamatus; assembly: GCF_001527695.2. NCBI lineage: Eukaryota > Metazoa > Chordata > Lepidosauria > Squamata > Viperidae > Protobothrops > Protobothrops mucrosquamatus. Next base: position 1,489 of record NW_015405997.1, read on the forward strand.
AGCAGATTATAGTTTGATGGCAAAACATTTGTAAATCAGCTACAGAACTATGTCCCAAGACTTGCCTGTCTAATTCCAGGGGTTTAGATCATGTGATCACCACAGAAATGAAAAATTGGCAGATGTAGATGGCAGTTTTGAAACTTCAAAGTAAATGAGGAAACGTCAGTGGTATAATTGGCCCTTCAGACATGACTGATGCTAATGTGGTCAGGATTTTTCCTTCTTCATATGTCAGGACCCTGTCACGCTGGCTTTGCACTACCTTAAACTAGGCTGAAATTGAATTGGAAAATTTATAGCTCAGTATATTGAGGGACCCAATTGTTGTCTTTGTATTCTGTGAGCTGGGCCATCACATTAACTCATAATGTAGTCGATCTATTGTATATAAAATGGTAGATGACACAACTACTATGACTCCTAGCCTACGTTTAGGTTTTACTGCATTGTAAGAAGTCAGCTATAGTGTTGTAGACCTTTCTCCATGCAGTTACTCCATTCACCTGCAACCGGTTTATATCACAGTATGTGGCTTTTGACATTTATCTTTCAACTGAGTACAAAAGGGCAGCTTGATTACTTTTGCGAAATACTGATAATCACACAAAGACCCACATGGCAATGGGAAATAGCTGTGTTTGAATTATTAAGGAGAGGGAGAATGGCTTTATGAAATTTCCATCTCTTTAATCTTAGCCAAATTATTTCCTACCACAGTGGTGGCGAACCTCTGGCACGTGTGCCAGAGGCGGCACTCGGAGCCCTCTCTGTGGGCACACATGCTGTTGCCCCAGCCTCGCCTCCCCCCATGACCCCCTCCTCACCAGCAGCCCCCCTGGAGGAGAGTCACCCCTGAACGTGGCCCACACGGAGCAGTGCAGCCAAGGACATGGCAGCCAGGCAGCATAGACAAGACTCTGCCCTCATGCCCCATCCCGCACAGTTAATGCTGCAGGGCGCGGGCAGAGGGTGTGGCCGCCATGGTGGTGCTGGGCTGCTTGGGCGATCTGCAATGGGCCCTGGAGGCGGTGAGTGGCCCTGCGGGCAGGTGGGGTGGGGGATGGGGGGGCAAGGCAGGG
>NW_015405998.1:0-2569 GCF_001527695.2 Protobothrops mucrosquamatus
CCGACAGATGGTCATCCAAAGTCAGCCGTGAATCCAGGAGGACTCCCAAGTTGCGCGCCCTCTCTGAGGGGGCCAAAGATTCGCCCCCTATAGTCAGCGATGGCGTCAGCTGACCATACCGAGACGCCGGCAACCACAGCCACTCGGTCTTGGAAGGGTTGAGCCTGAGTCTGTTCCTCCCCATCCAGACCCGTACGGCTTCCATATATAATCAACCACATTATGGTAACTAGCATATTACTAAAAGTATCAAATACAGTGGTACCTCGGTACCTGTGAATTGGTTCCAGAAGGTGCCATGAGTACTAAAAAGGACAAGTCCCAAGCAAATGATGTGACTCTTTATTTTGGTCAGGAATAACTTTCTGTCTGTTCCTTTTCTTATGTCAGCAACCTTCCCAGAACAGCCGACTTTCTATCGATTCTCTCCAGCTGTCCTCATCTTCCTATTACAGCACATCGAGTGTTAAATAAGCGATGAATATCGGGGCAACATTTTTGCATCAAAATGTGTTGAGTACCAAATTTATTTATTTATTTATTTTATTTATTTTATTTGATTTATATCCCGCCCTTCTCCCAACGGGACTCAGGGCGGCTCACAACATATTAAAAAACATAAACACATTTACAACCCCACCGAAGTAAAACCAATTAAAACCAAATATTTAAAGCTGTGCTATTTAAAAATTACTCTTAAGATAAACCTGTTGAGCATTGAAGCAGTCAAGTACCAAGGTACCACTGTATACCAAAATATAAATATAATCAACACAAATCATATTACAATTGTTAAAAACCATGAAGCTTTACAGCAGTGCTTCCCAAATCTGGGTCGGTCATTCATTCATTCATTCATTCATTCATTCATTCAACTATAGATACTGCCCATTTCATTCACAGAGTAATCCTGGTGAAAAAGTGACAGGTGGTTTTTTTTTGTAATGACACACCAACCCATTAACCCAGGGATGTCAAACTCGCCGGAGCTGGGGTGGGCGCGGTTTCAGCATGATGCATCCGGCCCTTGGGCCGGCAGTTTGACACCCCTGCATTAACCAATCACAACAGAGACCTTTAAATAAGAATTTTCTGATAAACAATTTTGGATAATGAAGGACAAAGTATGGGAAGCACAGCATCCAAACAATATGATTCAACCAAAGCGCAGGAATATTGCCTGTTCTCCATTCTTGTCCAAAATGCACATTGGAGGAATCATGATTTTAAAAGCTTCCTAAATTCTAAAAAGGAGGGCTCCGTTCTTATATTTCATGGCCCAGCTTCCCAGAGGGGCTCTCAGTAGCACTGCACACCTTTGAATCCCCTCTCATCACACTTGGGCAGGGGGGCCTACACAAAATTCTGTAAGGCCATATTAAACGTATTTCTACATCTGCACAATGCAACACAGACTCTTGGTGGCTTATATAAACTAAGTCATCAAGATGATGATGATGGTGATGATAGAATCCTCATTAATTAAAATAGAGCTGCTGTTTTAGAGTTAATATCTTCATTAATCATGCCAAATCAGAGATTCTACATCAGCTCTCCATGCACTGCACTGTATTTAGTGCAGTTGAATATTACCATTACACTGAATCTCATTGGGTTCGCTGGCATAAGTCCAATTTGGGACCAACTCTGTACAGAGCAATAAAACAGCAATCTTCTAAACGAGAGCTTTTTTTTTTCTGGGAAGGGGAATGGGTATAATCAACAGTTAATAAAGCCAAAGTCAAAGCCAATGATCTGAAGGGGATGGGTATAATCAACAGTTAATAAAGCCAAAGTCCAAAATTATATCTGGAAATCTCAATTATACCATTTCTCATTTCCTAATGTGAGAGTGACAAGCATAGACCCTCTCCAGATTCCCCTTCTCCATACACCATACAATCTGCCAGATATATTGGGATGGCTATGACTGCAAAATTACTTCCAAAGTCAACGAAAATGGACTAAGAGGAAATGAGCGAAAGGTACCCAGAATACAAAGTCAAAGAGATCATTTTCAAACAGATATAACTCCAATGTCACATTCTCAGAATGCCTAGTCTAGAAAGGAAATCCATCGGAGGACCGTTATTATCCAGCTCCAGTTGGCATGGAGCCAATCTCTTCTACAGTAGAATCAAATTAAAATGAGGACATGGGTTTCTCAAGTGGAAAGAGAAGCTACGTGTCTCTCTTTGCCTTCCATAATGTTAATTTTCAGTGCGTACAAAGTCAAAAGTTAAAGAATCCATTCATTTGAAGGAAACCTATTTTCTGCCACTTTTAGATAAGAGGCAACTTGGCACCATATAGGCCATGACAGCTTTGTTTTGCTTATTGCTAAACAAACAGGCCTTTTTTCTTTCTTATGTGCAAAGCCAATTGAAAAGCATTCAGGAATAATATACTGAGACACGTCACTCATGCTTTTCATTATATTTTTATCCTGAGCTTCCGCAGCTTCTACAGTAAGGTTTGCATAAAGAGCTGGAGTGTCATTCCTAGTGCATTTTCCCTTGTGCAGCCAGGTGCAGCCTCTTTGACATGGCATAGGCTTAATGAACTGTCT
>NW_015405999.1:0-2569 GCF_001527695.2 Protobothrops mucrosquamatus
TCTATCTATCTATCTATCTATCTATCTATCTATCTATCTATCTATCTATCTATCTATCTCTAAATTATGCATACATATTTGTCTAGATAGATGAGAGAGAGAAAGAGAATGTTTGCTAATCTTCCTTTGGGTAAATGGATAAATACATATATGTCTTAACCAAGGGGTGGTAGGGTTAGAACACTTCTTTATCAGATTCCTTTGTTCCCCTTAATTAATAGAATTGGTCAGCTGTCATTCCAGCTAGGAGAAAGGCAATCTGATCCGGTGTAAAATATAACAATATAAAATAAATAAGAGAAGAATTGTAAATATTGAATAAATAAAAGAAAAATTGAAAACGATAAAAATGTTCCTAACTTAATATAGCTAGTCAGCCTAACCAGATATATTAAATAAAATAAAATGAAAGCTAAATAAAATATGTAAGCATAAAATAAACATTAAAATATAAGTTATTTTCTTTCTTTTTTTAAAAAAAAAGATAAAAGTCCTCCTGCTCTAATTTAATTCATCAGCTGCCATTCTAGTAGTGAAAGGGGTGACCTAATCCAGAATAAAATATAAAATTAAGTTAAATATAACATGTAAGCATAGAATAAATAAAATATAACCTAATTAAATTATTGTAGGAGCATTTTACCTCTCTTTCTCTTTTTTTTAAATTTTAACTTTGATTGATCACCGGCTATTCGAGCTATGAAAGGGGCAGCCTGATCCAGAATAAAATAAAATATAAATAAAAGTCAAAATAAGTCAAAACAGAGTTGGAAGGGACCTTGGAGGTCTTCTAGTCCAACCCCCTGCTCAAGCAGAAGACCCTATACCAGTGATGGCAAATCTTTTAGAGACCGAGTGCCCAAACTGCAATCCAAAACCCACCTATGTATCATCGGTGCCGGGTGGTTGTGGCCCATTGGGTGGGTGTGGCCCATTGGATGGGCGTGGCCCATTGGGTGGGCGTGGCTGCGGTGGTAACGGCAGACTGGTTGGGACTAAAAAGTTCAATCAATCAATTCCAACTTTGCGAGATTTTTTTTTTCCACGAGAAGTTGAAATTGATTGATTGAACTTTTTTTTTTTTTTTGCATATGGCAGAGGAGGCCTAAAGTGAAAAGGTTTTACAAAACCCAGCTGAAGGCCTAGGACTGGGGCGACGGTGCGCGTGCCCACAGAGAGGGCTCTGCGTACCACCTGTGGCACGCGTGCCATAGGTTCGCCATCACGGCCCTATACCATTTCAGACAAATGGCTGTCAAATTTCTTATTAAAAAACTTAGTTCTAGGTTGCTTCTCTCCTTGATGAGTTTCCATCCGTTGCTTCTTGTCCTGCCTTCAGGCGCTTTGGAGAATAGCTTGACTCCCTCTTCTTTGGGGCAGCCCCTGAGATACTGGAAGGCTGCTATCATGTCTCCCCTCATCCTTCTCTTCATTAAACTAGACATGCCCAATTCCAGCAGCCATTCCTTATATGTTTTAGCCTCCAGTCCCCTAATCAACTTTGTTGCTCTTCTCTGCACTCTTTCTAGAGTCTCAACATCTTTTTTATATCGTGGTGACTAAAACTAGATGCAGTATTCCAGGTGTGGACTTACTAAGGCTTTATAAAGCGGTACTAATACTTCATGTGATTTTGATTCTATGCCTCTGTTTATAAGGTGACCAACTTTTTTACAATGAGAAGGAGGACAAAAATAAATTGAAGAAAAAAAATATTGTAAATAAAAGAAACATTTTATTCATTGCAACAATAATACGGAATGCACTATAATATGATAAATACATAATAAAAAGCATTTGTAACAATAACATTTTATATTGTAATTATGCTTACATGTCGTGTTTTGGTAAGAAGGAAACAAAGCCACTTGTGCGCGGCACAATCTCTCAAAACAATTCTCCTGTGCAGAGCGCATGCGTCTCATCATCGTGTCTCGCCGCACTGTACCGAGCCTTGACGAATCGTCATGTCCAATACAAATACGTCACATCACACGCAATGATCAGATCGGCATCGATTGAATACGGAGATTTACAGATTAGTCTTCAAATATTGAAAAGGAGGACATGTAGGAGGACACTTTTCGAGGGAGGACAGAACTTACAAAAGGACAACCGTCCTCCCTAAAGGAGGACGATTGGTCACCTTATTGTATTATTATTGTTTATTGTATTTATTGTTTATTGGCTACTTTAAGATGGGTTAGACTACAACATCCAGAATAATTCATCCTTCCTAGCTAGGAATCCGAAGAATTATAACTTGGCACATTCAGAAAACACATGGGTTGAAGTGGAAAGCTCTCTTAATTGTCTCCAGTTTTGGTCACCGCATTACAAAAAAAGGTGTTGAGATTTTGGAAAAAGCACAGAGAGGAGCAACTAAGGTGATTAAAGGCCTGAAGACTGAAACATATGAAGAATGAGGGCAGGAACTGGATATGGCTAGTTTAGAGAAAGGAAGGACCAGGGGTGACCTGATAGCAGTCTTCCAGTATTTGAGGGGCTGCTAGAAAGAAGGGTGTGTGTGTCAACTTATGTTCCAAAGCACCAGAAGGCAAGCTGGATC
>NW_015406000.1:0-2569 GCF_001527695.2 Protobothrops mucrosquamatus
CCTCGCACACTGCCTGGTTATAATAATAATAATAGAGATGGAAGGGCCCTTGGAGGTCATCTAGTCGAACCCCCTGCTTAGTTAGGAAAGCCTACACCATTCCAGACAAAATGGCTGTCCAGTCTCTTCTTAAAAACTTCCAGTGTTGGAGCATTCCACAGCTTCTGGAGGCAGGTAGTTCCACTGGTTAACTGTTCTCACTGTCAGGTTGCCATTTGCAATCTGCTGCGTGGTGGAAGTCGCAAATGGTGGTTGTGGGACATTGCAGCTTTGCCGTTGCCTGCTGGTTGCCAAGCGCCTGCATTGCAGTCACGTGACCCTGGGGTAGGGGTAGGCAACCTTGGCTCTTTTGTGACTCGTGGACTTCAACTCCCAGCTATGCTGGCTCAGGAATTCTGGGAGCTGAAGTCCACCAGTCATGAGGGGGCCATAGTTCCCCCATGCTGGCTCAGGAATTCTGGGAGATGAAGTCCACGAGTCATGAGGGGGCCAGAGTTCCCCCATGCTGGCTCAGGAATTCTGGGAGCTGAAGTCCACGAGTCATAAAAGAGCCAAGGTTGCCTACCCCTGCCCTGGGGGAACACTACGATGGCCGCAGCTACAAGCTGCATTTCCTCGTTCAGAGCTGTACCTTAAAACGGTCACTAAACAAGCAAGATTAGGGGACTGGAGGCTAAAGCATATGAGGAACGGTTGCTGGAATTGGGTCTGTCTAGTTTAATGAAGAGAAGGACCAGGGGGGACATGATAGCAGTGTTCCAGTATCTCAGGGGCTGCCCCAAAGAAGAGGGAGTCAAGCTGTCCTCCAAAGCATCTGAAGGCAGGACAAGAAGCAACAAATGGAAACTAATCAAGGAGAGAAGCAACCTAGAACTAAGGAGAAACTTCCTGACAGTTAGAACAATTAACCAGTGGAACAACCTGCCTCCAGAAGCGGTGAATGTGCCAACACTGGAAGTTTTTAAGAAGAGACTGGACAGCCATTTGTCCGTAATGGTATAGGGTTTCCTGCCTGAGCAGGGGGTTGGACTAGATGACCTCCAAGGTCCCTTCCAACTTTACTACTACTATTATTATTATTATTATGGATCATCGCAGAGTCAGCCAGATGTTCAAATTATTATTATTATTATTATTATTATTATTATTATGGGGAGCAGATGACTCTCGTAGATGTAAACTATATATAATTGCAATTTGCGCCCATTTGGTAAGCTGTAAATAGTAGCTTATAAGCAGCACTGAGTTTACCTATCATAACAAATTAGCACATTGCGAAAACCTAACCCAAGACTAGTAAGGTTGGCCATGGGGAGAGATGAATGTAGTAAGGAAACTGTTTAGTTACGTAGCTATTGGATTTGTGCCTTTCAACTTTTATAACTCCTCCGGGCATCTGATCTGCAAAACAAGGGAAGGTTTGCGTCAACATTCAAACCCTGAGCATCTCTAGATCTATCATGTGGATGTTTGTAAGAATTGAAACATCTTACCCAGCTCTTTTGTCGGAAATCCAACATTAGAGCACGGGATGTCCATGGGGGAGCCCCAAAATCAGACGGGTGGCTGTACAGCGAAAGGCCCGCCGTGGATATAAAACAGACCCTGGCCTTCAGACATGCAGTCACAGGGGCTAACTTGGTTTTTTTTTCTTTTTTCTTTTAAACCATCAGTTGTACATCTCTTCTAGTAACTTCCCCCTGCTAGATGCTTGGACTGCTTATTAATTGAGCCAGTATCTGTTGTTTCAATTGCAATTTGTCCTCTTATGAACTCCAGCCGCTGATATAAACCCCTATTCAGAAACGGGGATTATTCTTGAACAGACAAGCGACTCCCAAACCCCATAGTCACGTTTTTTGTGACTCCGCTTTTTTCTTTTCTTTTTGAAAAGAAGGACGAGGGGTGACAGGGTAGCGTTGTTCCAATATCTGAGGGGCTGCCACAGAGAAGAGGGGGGGGGGGGTCAACCTATTCTCCAAAGCAACAGGAGGCAGGACAAAAAGCAACGGAATAAAACTGATCCAGGAGAAGAGAAGCAGCTTAGAACTAAGGAGAAATGTCCTGACAGTGAGAACAATTAACCAGTGGAACGGCTTGCCACCAGAAGTTGTGGCTGCTCCATCAAGAAGAGGCTGGACATCCATTTGTCCAGAATGGTATAGGACAGGGTTAGGCAACCTTGGCCCCTTCATGAATCGTGGCCTTCAACTCCCAGAATTCCTGAGCCAGCATGGCTCAGCTTGGAAACCTCTCCCTGTCCCCTCAGCATGGCTGGCTCAGGAATTCTGGGAGTTGAAGTCCACGAGTCATGAAGGGGCCATAGTTCCCCCATGCTGGCTCAGGAATTCTGGGAGTTGAAGTCCAGGAGTCATGAAGGGGCCATAGTTTCCCTCATGCTGGCTGAGGAATTCTGGGAGTTGAAGTCCAGGAGTCATGAGGGGGCCATAGTTCCCCCATGCTGGCTCAGGAATTCTGGGAGTTGAAGTCCAGGAGTCATGAAGGGGCCATAGTTTCCCTCATGCTGGCTCAGGAATTCTGGGAGATGAAGTCCACGAGTCATGAAGGG
>NW_015406001.1:0-2569 GCF_001527695.2 Protobothrops mucrosquamatus
GCGGAGGGAAATCTCCGGACCCCCAGGCGGTCCAGGCCGAGTGGTCTGGGCCGAGCGGGCTGGAGAAGGCTGGAGACGCCGCCCGCCAACCACCAACGGGGCCGCCGCGGACGGGAAGGCTGGGTAAGCCGGAAAAGGCCAAAAAACGGCCGAGAACGATGACAAACGGCTCCACGTCCCCCGCGCCCCCAAACGTCCCGTATCCAGTCCGGGGCTCACCAGGAGAGGCACCCACATGGGGGTAGAACTCCGGGCCTTCGGGGAGCTTTCCAAGCTCCCCCTCTCGCCGTTTTCGGGCTCCGCATCTCGGAGCTATTTCCAGAAGACCGCCATCTCTCACGCATGCCTAAGCTAATTAAATGCTTAGAGCTGTTCTTGTGATTTACAGATGCTTGACAACCGACTCACATTCATGACGGTTGCTGCAGTGTCCTAGAATCATATGATCCCCTTTTGCGAATGAGAAAACCAGATTCACTTAACAACTGTATTACTAATGTAACAATTGCAGTGATTTGCTTAACAACCGTAGTAAAAAAGTCATAAAATGGAGCAAAACTCACTTAACAAATCTGTCATTTAACAACATAAATTTTTGGGTCAATTGTGTCATAAGTTGAGGACTACCTGTATCTACGGCTGCTGCAAACGGTGATCGATAAACCTGCAGGCCAATTTTAGTCCCACTTTTGCCACTGCTTACATGCTGGAACAAGGCAATATTAGGAACTGAGTTTTGCCCTTAATTATGTTCTATTATCACATTTTCCTCCTTCCCCCCCCCCCCTTAATAAAGACATATTAGTTTGTGCACGTTTCAGATTTTCAGTTTCCTATTACCTTGGAAAAGAACCGTAGCTATTCTGATACTCTTTTAATGAATGAGTCAGGTGCTGTGTAAACATATTTATAGAAATGTGTAGTAAATCTAACATCTGTCTTCTTTCGTACTGTGTTCATGTCTCTCAGGTTTCCTTTAAATACTAGAATTAGTTCAGTCCCGTGTCCTAATCCAGAATTGCTTCAAAAAGTTTTGGACGGTAGAGTTTCTTCAAAAGATGCCATACATTTTAATGCAATTTTTTCTCCTTCTCTCCTGTTAAATATAGAGAGATTATTTATATGGCCCGCATTTAATCAATGTCCTAAAAGTTTAATCACATCTGAAGTCTATTTTTTTCCTCCAGACCCTGCCACTCAGTGGACCACAGTCATCTTTTTAGCATGCTTCCCAAGACAGTCTGAACCTTTGAGCAAAAATGCACATCCTCTCCCCCAGTTCAACTTTCTTAGTGTATTGGCACAATGTTCATATTTGTGGTTCAACCAAAACATGCTTTACTCTACAGCAGTGGTTCTCAACCTGTGGGTCGGGACCCCATTTGGGGTCGATCGACCATTTCACGGGGATCGCCAAGCAAGGCTGTCCGCCATTTTTTTTGTCCGCCATTTTTTCCCCCTTTTCCGGCGGGTGCCTTACCTCCCTTGGGCTGGGCCAGCTGGTGGTCGTCCTGCTCCGTCTCTGCCGCTTGCCAGTTATGCCTCGGCCGGCGCAGGGGGCGGAACCACGCATGTGCGGCGCTCCCGGGCAGGGAAAGTCCTCAACTTACGACTGGTTGGGTAGTCCTCGACTTACGACCGGTTTAGTCCTCAACTTACGACCGGTTGGGGTCGCGGCATTAAAAAGGTTGAGAACCACTGCTCTACAGCGTAGTCCTCAACTTACAACCATTCGTTTAGTGACCCTTTGAAGTTACAATGGTACTGAAAAAAGTGACTTGTGACCGGTTCTTGCACTTATGACCACTGCAGCATCCTTGCAGTTATGTTACCAAAATTCAGGCGCTTGGTAACTGGCACGTATTTACAACAGCTGCAATGTCCCAGGGTCATATGATCACCATACATGACCTTCCCAGGGGACATCCCAGAAGTAAAGTCAATGGGGGAAGCTAGATTCACTTACTGACCCCATGATTCACTTAACAACCGTAGCAAAAAAAAGGCCACACACAACTGACTTAATGATGTTATTTAGCAATGTTCCGATCCCAATTGTGGTCTTAAGTCAAGGACTACCTGTATTCCATTCTAGGTGTTTGCACAACATACAGAAGCATAAAAAACTAGGTTAACTCAATGTAAGTCTCATACAATGGACAAGGCTAAACTGTGATTTGTCAGCTTTAGATTATATCAGCACAATTTTTGAAACGCCACTAAAGATGAGAGATCCTATAGCTGTAGATTAATGTGTTAAGTATTGTGGTCAAGAGCAAAATTTCCCAATTCTGTATTGTGTTAAAACAACACAACTGTGCGGGAGAATCAGCATCATGTACAACTTTCCACTTTATAGTCTCTTTTTCATAGAGAGCAGTTGGAGGGCCAGCCGAACCGAATCCGATCGAGCACAGGTAAGGATACATCTTAGATCCTACCTTGTGGCGATGAGGAAGGCTAGGACTAACTACTATGCCTCACTCATCGCGTCATCAGATAACCGCCCGGCCGCCCTCTTCAGGGTAACCCGCTCTCTCCTCCAATTGGAGGGGGGGGGACCCCCTGG
>NW_015406002.1:0-2568 GCF_001527695.2 Protobothrops mucrosquamatus
CCTACAGACACCATGGGAGCATGATGTAATCTGCCTGAGCATTTGTGGTGACTCAGAATTCCAGAAAGAATTTCTAGAGGGGAAGTTGTGTTTCCTGGAAATGTTGCAGTCATTTCATCACCAAGGATGCATTATTTGTTTGGGGGCAGAAAATATCAAAAGCACAAGGGAAAAAGTCCCCAGAGTACTTCTATAAGTAGTCCTTGACTTATAATCGTTCATTTAATGATGGTCCGGAATTTTGATGGCATTGGAAAAGGTGCTTTATGGCCTGTAAAACATTACTGGCCGTTGCTGAAAGTAGCACCAATACTACTGCAGACACATGATCTCAATCTGGGTGCTTGGCAACCTGTTATGATGGTTGCCAAGCATCCTGCGATCATGTGATTACCATCTGCAACTTTCTCTGCCAGAGGCTTCCCCAGAAGGTCAATGGGGAAACTGGCAGGAAAGTGATGTCATCTGCTGAGAGGACTCCTTGGCTGAAAGAGCTACTTGATGAGGGGAATTGAATTTTTTTGGTGGGGTGCCGAAAGGATGCTTTCCTGCATCCTGCCAGAGTTCTCTTTTGTGTATTGCGTTTTCCCGAAAATAAGACCTATCCCGAAAATAAAACCTAGTTTGATTTTTACACATACACCTAATATAAGCCTTATCCCCAAAATAAGCCCTAGTTAAGAGCATGTGCAGCTGGCCACCTGCCCGTTCCATCTGGTTGTTCACAGTGCTGCCACCATGAGGTGAGTCAAGGCAGGTGGGGGAGAGGGTCGAGCTGCAATGTGTGCCCTGCACCCGCTTACATCAGGGCCTCTGCATCCAGACCTCCCACGCCTCGACACCTGCCTTGCCTTGCAGTGGTGGCACCAACAGCACCTCCAGCAGGAGCCCATGTAGCCGCCTCTGGTCCACTTCTTCTGCGGCTGCTTGCCACCGCTCACGCATGTCGCCGCTGGCCTCCATTTCACTGGCACAGGCCTTCAGGAAAAGCCTCTACAGCTGAGAACGGAGCCCCAAGTTGACCCGTGCATTGCTCCCAGGTCTCTGTTTCACTGGCAGATGCCTTCAGGAAGAAGTGGGCCAGCAGCAGCCACACAGGCTTCTGCTTGGATGGGGTTGTTGATGCTGCCGCGGTGAGATGAGATAGTGGAAAAATAAGACATGCCCAGAAAATAAGACCTAATGCCTCTTTTGGAGGAAAAAATACCGATATAAAATCGGGTCTTATTTTTGGGAAAACATGGGTAGGGAAGGGAGCTGAACTTCTTCAGTATGCAGATCTTTCAGCCAGACCTCACAGATGAGATGGAGCCAAAATCCAAGCAGAGATTGCAGAGACAATATAGAGTGGAGGGTGTCTCAGACAGGGAGGGGAGGCCCTAGTAGGCTTGGCATAAGTCTCATGCAAGTATCTCTTTGTTTAGAGGGTAAAAATACTGCTTGGATTTCAGCAGGAAGGATTTTTCAGCTCCCCCTTGCAAAACCCAAGGCACCTTATCAGGGATTCAGTCTGCTTAACAACCTACAAAATCACTTAATGACTATAATTGGGAATGCTGGGATTATGGCTGTTGGGTGTCTTGCTTATCAACAACTGAGATTCTGGTCCCAACTAGATTGTTAAATGAAGACTAGCTAGATATTTGAAAGAATGATTATGCTTGATTGATAGTCCTTCCTCTGATACATCAGCATTTAAAACTCATACCTTAAGCTTAATTTATTTTTTTAATTTATTCTCTTATTGCTTTTAAAATAATGAGAAAAAAATGGGAACGCCAAAGATAAAAATACGTGCATTGTCAAAAAAAGAAAAAAGCAGTTTTTTTAAAAAAAATACAAAAGAAAAAAAATCATTTTAGCTGTAAATAGTTAAAACTCTTCACATAGTTTAATATAAATATTATTCAAGTACATGAATACATTTATATATTTATATCATATTTTTAAACTACTGTATTTTGTTTAAATGACTCCCCTATTTCATTGTATTTGTCCATACAAAGTCTATGTCTATATGTAATCCACTCATAGATGGCAAGTGCAAACAATTTTCTATCCACTGGTAAAAGGGGCCATACATTTATCGTTCCAATACTGTAATGCCAATCTTTTAGCTACGATAAAGCCACAGAGACTCCATTTATGTTGTCTAGTTGTCAGTTTCTAAGTACTAGGTATGTAGTTCAAAAGAGTACTGTATTATCATCTGAAAATTTTAGCTTTTGTCACACAATTATATTTATATAATCCAATACTTTCTCCCCAAATTTGATAAGCGTTAGAGGCATTGTAAAAACATGTGTTTTAAGGAAGCATTATCCCTATCACATCTCCAACAAAATGCTTTTTTGCAGTCTTTTTCTTTCTTTATTTATTTATTTATTTTTTATTATTTAAACCGACAAACAAAACAAAACAAAACATAATACACATATATACACAATATATATTTTAACATCAACTTCGTGCCAGTATTCTTCTATTTTTTACATTTTCCCCCTTATTCTTTTTTAAAGTATTTATCCTTATTGCCCCATTATTTCTTGTTTACATTTTTCTTCCTTC
>NW_015406003.1:0-2568 GCF_001527695.2 Protobothrops mucrosquamatus
CCCCCCCCCTTGACTGCTTGTCAAAACATTTTTTAAAAATTTCCTACACAGCTTTGAGAATGAACGTGCAAGAAAAGCAGGTGTTATAAATATTTTAAAATTGTTGTGAAATCACTCAGGCTCCAAATGGTGAGTATTGATCCTCCACCTGGATATATGTTGAATCGTTTAAAATTATCTGCTCTGGAAAAAAAAAAAAAAAAAAACCAAACAAACAACTTGTGTTGCTTGAATTTCTTAGTGTGAACTCAGAGGCAAATCATTGGCAGAGATCCCGATTTCACAGATATTTGAAAAAAATGTAAAGCTTTTAGGAGATTTTTTTTTTTCATTCTGGGGTGGGCCAGGTTTTTAGGACTGAGGACACAAAGAGCATTTTTGAGGTACCAGGTGTACCAGGTCAGGTTTTTGACCACTTCTGCCCCATAAATTTGGAGGGAGGTGAACAGCAAGAGTTAACATATTTTTAAACAATCACTTTGTGATGCTATAACCCAGATATGTCAAACACAAGGCCCAGGGGTCGGATGCAGCCCACGAAGTGGTTTCATGTGGCCCGCGAAGCCATCCTGGAAACAGCGAGGGAACGGCCCCCGCTGCCTTGGCCCTGGCCCAGTCCGGCCGGGAGCCAATGTACAATTTTGTGGTGGCCATCTATGCTGAAACACATTCAGTCTTAGCTCCACAAGGCCGTCTGGAAACAGCGAGGAACCCGCCCCTGCTGCGTCGGCCCCGCCTCCTGGGTGCATGCTGGGGAGGTGTCACCCATTGTGAGGAATGAAGAAATGGACCATGCCTTGGCGCTTGCCCCGGTCTCACCCCCTTCTGCCAGAGACCCTCAGATCTGACCCACTCCTGCCCAGGCCCCCACAGGCACCCTTGACGAGAACGATGTAGAGCTGGCCGTGCCCACCCAGTAGGCCGCATCCACCCGGCCTCCCAAGGGCAACCGCAATGCTGATGCGGCCCTCAATGAAATTGAGTTTGACACCCCTGCTATAACCAATTGGGATCCATACACAGCTAGTCCTCGACACGACGGTTCAAAGTGACTGTTCAAAGTTGCAACATCATTGCAAAAAAAAAGTGACTTATGACATTTTATCAGACATTTAAGTAAGCGGCAGGCGTGCGTGCACGCCACTCGTGTGTGTGCACGCCGGTTGCTTGGGTGGAACCATCTCCTCTTCCACCACACGCCGGTCCACAAAGCCGGAAACATTGGGGAAGTCTGTCTTAGATAACAGAGTTTGATTTAGGTTAGATCAGGGGTCCCCAACCCCCGGTCCGTGGAGCGGTACCGGGCCGCGGCACGCCAGCAACCGGGCCGCACAAAGTCCCATCCGCGGGATGCAGTCAGCACACAAAACCACACACTCCCTCCGGTCCGCGGAAAAACCTCTCCCCATGTAACCGATCCCTGGTCCCCAAAAGATTGGGGATCTCTGTGTTAGATAACAAAACTTTGATTTACGTTGTTTTTTGTCTACCTCCAACTTCCTAACCACAAAATCCTTTCCTTCTCCAGGACTATCCACACATCACCACCATGTCCTCTGTGGTCTCAGAAGCTGCTGCTGCTGCTGATTTTATTATAAAATTCAGTTCCCAGTCGAGAAAATTCTTGTCCTTGCAACAAGAGCTGGAGGTTGACACCACAATTAAACTAATAATGGTTTGGTACAAGAGAAATGCAGCCATAGAGAACTAGCACAGCAAGAGGGATCTTCCCGTTTCTTAACTTGAATCTGTCTTATATGATAGAACCCTCTCTTGGAGATTCTGCTGCTGGTGCTAAGTTGTTTCCAGCAACAACTACGTGCAGTTGTCAAGCAAGAGGAATCAGCTGCACAACTAACATTTTTCTAGACGAGGAAGGCATTTTCAAGCATGGCAACACAGCAGAGCATCCAGTGTTCAGAGACTTATCTTAAGTTGATAGCACCAACTCGGCCTGGAAGCATCAGGGCAGGTTCAACCCTAGACTTGCTTGCGAAAAGATAGCAGCTGAATATAAGTGTCTAGGACAGTAACCAGAAGCCGTTGAACCAAAGCAGGCTTATTTGGGTATAGTTCCTCCTAAAAAAACCATGTGGCTTGACCAAGGACATTGAACGTGTTCAGAAGATGTGCTAAGCCAGTTCTGGTTTGATTTCTCCGTGGCATTAAAAAAAAGTTGCGCATGGGGAGAACAAGTCCTGAAATAAACCCGGCTAGGTGACCTATTGTGTACAGTTTAATGGGTTTGTTTCGTTTCCCATTGAGAAGAACAGAGTTGGAAGGGACTTTGGAGGTCTTCTAGTCCAGCCCCCTGCTCAAGTGGGAGATCATGTATCATCTCAGACAAGTGACTGTCTAGCCTCTTCTTAAAAACCTCCAGCAATGAAGCACCCAAGACTTCTGGTGGCAAGCTGTTCCACTGGTTAATTGTCCTCACTGTCAGGAAGTGTCTCCTTAATCCCAGGTTGCTTCTCTCTTTGATCAGATTCCAACCATTGTTTCTCGTCCTGCCCTCTGGTGCTTTGGAGAATAACGTGACCCCCTCTTCTTGGTGGCAGCCCCTCAAAT
>NW_015406004.1:0-2568 GCF_001527695.2 Protobothrops mucrosquamatus
TGCAGTGTTGTTGTTTTTGGTAATGTTTTGTTTTTTGTTTTTTAATGAAGAGGATCATCTTAGGAACAGAAAAGTTTACTGTGAATAGAAACATATGTGTACTGAATGATAAATAAAACTGAGATATTAAAAGATTCCTCTCCTGAGTTTTTGGGATGCTCAAGAAATATACGTGCAAAGCTTTACTTTTCCTAAACAGAATACTGTAGAATAGATTAATCAAAGGTCACTACAAATTTTATCCGTAGGAATCCAAAAGTGAGGGTGGCGTTTGTTCTTTAGAAACTAGAATACATGTGTGCATTGGCATGTACACGTGCACATGTTGAGAAATATGGGCCAGAAACAATCATTTAAAAAAACCTTTTGGTTTAGAGACAAGGATTTCCTTGGCTTGTTGTATTCTCTATGGTGAGAGAAACTGATAGGCAGCAGGAAAACATTGAATGACTTAGCCTCTGCCAAGATTAGATCAATGTTGTCCTTAATGCCAAAAATTACCAGGGTGTGCTTAGAGAAGCTATCAATCAAGAAATCAGTAAAAAATCAGTAACAGCTTTAAGAGAAGGAAGACGTTAATGTACTAGACAATGCTCATACTGTATTAATGGGTGGACTTGAATTTGAAATGAATTCCTATTTTTTGTTCCAAACACTCCAATAGGACCATATTGCTCCTGCAGGATTCCCTGGTTTGTGAGGGGCTAACAGGCTAGATTCAACCTCAGCTGGATCTAAAGTTTGCAGGGTGCACAAATGCAGGAACACTTCCAGAAAGAAGATTTGCTACTTGCATAAATTTGTAGCCATGTGAAAGCCTTCTATGAGGGGGGCAGACATTTTTGTCCATATGTGGGTGGCATATACATTTCATAATAAATAAAATAAATAAATAAACATAAAATAATATCATGCAATATCTACATCTCTTCTTTAGAGCTTAAAGGAAGGTGGACTCTATATATAATTCTGATAGGTTTTATATATCCCTCCCTGCAACATCACTGAACACTAGGATGTATGGTAGACAGCTACTGAAGCTGATGTACTTTATATAGTCATCTAACCTGTAAGTTTAATTCTCGATAGGTTTGAACACCACAGAATAGATCTGGCTATGTATGCCCAAAAAATCCCAATAAGGAAGAAAGCAGTCATGTGTTGACTTCTGGTGGTGAATAGAACTGACAGCATCTCTTCATATTTACTCATTTTTCTTCTCCTCATCTCTTCCTCTTCCTCATCCTCTACTCACTTCTACCTCCCCTTAATCACCACAAGATGATGTATCGATTATTGATCACTTTGAAATTCTTAACTTCATTTCAAGCTAGTCTCCCTCATTTGCCTCCCCAAAGCATGTACTTCAATAACCTTCCCTATTCTTCATTGTCAAAGTGATGTAGGAGAAAACAAGGACTGAGAGAAATCAAAATGCCTGCCTAAATTCTGGAATGAAGAATTGGAATATCTATTTCTGGAGAATTAAGGGGTCTAAGTATTAGGAAAGTAAAATATATACCTAAATAATTACAATTTGGGAGGGGGGATGATAGTTAAGGATCTTAACAATTTTCTGGAAGAATTAAATTTGTTATTTCATGAAGAGATTTGTCTTTATTGAGCCCAGGATATCACAAAGAGAATTATTTTATGTAGCAGAAAAGAAACTCACCCTCCTGATTATATGAAATAGATCCAGGATATATCCATCACTAGGGCTGAAGTTCCTATTTTAATTTAGGGCTATGAAGGTAAAGACTTGCAAAATTCTTTCACATTTTATGGAAGATTTCTCGGATTGCCAGGAGATCTCTTACTGTATCTATCTAGAGATGAAAGTGTGAAGCATTTTGAAGAAAGTATCTTTCTTAAAAGTTAAATCTTTCACAAAACAGATTGCATTTAAGGAAGAGGAAAACCATGTTTCTCAATACAATACAATTGTTTGCTAAATATGTTGAAGGATTTTCATCCATCATATATTTTTGGAGTTAAACATGGAAGCATGTGACTTCCAATCTGAAATAATACCACGGCCATAGCATTTTCAATAAAAATAAAATGTAATTTTCAACTGCACTAACTTTTTACATCTGCTGTCAGAGAAATGGGAATAAATGGGGCCACACTTGGAATACTGCATCCAGTTTTGGTCACCACGATGTAAGAAAGATGTTGAGACTCTAGAAAGAGTACAGAGAAGAGCAACAAAGATGATTAGGGGACTGGAGGCTAAAGCATATAAGGAACGGTTGCTGGAATTGGGTATGTCTAGTTTAACGAAGAGAAGGACGAGGGGGGACATGATAGCAGTGTTCCAATATCTCAGGGGCTGCCACAAAGAAGAGGGAGTTAAGCTATTCTCCAAAGCGCCTGAAGGCAGGACAAGAAGCAATGGATGGAAACTAACCAAAGAGAGAAGCAACCTAGAACTAAGGAGAAACTTCCTGACAGTTAGAACAATTAACCAGTGGAACAACCTGCCTCCAGAAGCGGTGAATGCTCCAACACTGGAAGTTTTTAAGAAGAGACTGGACAGCCATTTGTCTGAAATGGTATAGGGTT
>NW_015406005.1:0-2567 GCF_001527695.2 Protobothrops mucrosquamatus
AGAGAGAGAGAGAGAGAGAGAGAGAGAGAGAGAGAGAGAGAGAGAGAGAGAGAGAGATCCAATGCATTGAGATTCTGGGTTATGTACAATTTGAAAAGCTGAAAATCAACAAAATGTAGCAACAACAATAATAATAATTCCTAAACAACATTATCAGTCAGAAACAAGTAGAACAGACTTGAGAATTACAAGGAAATATGAAACTGCAGGTATTTCTCGGTGGATGGTATTCCATAATGTGGGGGCCACTACAATAAAAGAAGTCTTCGACTTATGACCACATTTGAGCCCAAAATTTCCATTGCTAAGCAAAACAGTTATTGTGAGTTCCACCCCATTTTACAACATTTCTTGCTACAGTTGTTAAGTAAATCTCTGCAGTTGTTAAGTAAACCTGGCTTCTCCACTGACTTAGCTTGTTAGAAGGTTGAAAAAGGTGATCACTGACCCTGGGATTCTGCAACCATCATAAATATGAGCCAGTTGCTTAGCATCTAAATTTCGATCACATGACCATAGGGGTGCTGCAACAGTCCTAAGTTTGGAAGACCACAATGTTCTTATAAAGTGAGTCAGGCCGTGTTTATCAATTGTGAGTCTGAAAATTAGATTAGCATTAGGATTAATTTTACCAGCCTAACACAAGCATCCTGCAAACAATTTTTTCTACAGTTTGCGGGGAAGAGCTATGACTCCATGCAAACACTTCTCTTTTCGCTTTGTCATATTCCAAAGGAGGCGTGGCCACAATGAGATCCCCACTGGGACTGATGACTTTTGAAATACTTTCACCCATATAGATATTCGTTCCATTTACTCACACCCTTCTTGCTTACATTTTATTCACTCGCACACATTGACATACACTTCAGCTGGGCTTTAAAAGGTGTCCTCTAACAAGACAGATTATTTTAAAGACTAATTACCAAGTTATTTACAATTGGTTTTTGGAAAAAAAGTCAGAGATTGAAGAGGGAATTAAAGTTCTACAGGATGGGAAAAGGTTTTTATTGATGATCATCTGATACTTTGAAGCACTCGGAATATTCAGGACATTCCATGGGAACTCTGGTAAAATGGTGGTATGTTGCTAACTATAAGACAACAACTATTTATCAAACGTAAACTACTGGGATTAGGTGACCATGGATGGAAGCAATGTCAACACATAGGCTATGATGGACCACCAGAACTTTTTCTGCTATCAGTGTTCTGTGTTTCTATGTTTCTATTTCATAAAGAAGATAAAATCATTTATGTAATTGTCAGAGGTTACCAAACAGGCAAAGCTTCAATTGGACCACTGAAGCCACCATCTTGACTCTTTTTTTAACCATACCCTATGAATCCTTCTGGTACTGGCATCAAACACTGTGACTCAAATTTTTAATTTCATCCTTTGGGTGATGACAATATAGTCCATGTGTCATCATTTTGGAACACTGCATCTTATTCCAGATTCCATTTCTCTAATGCAGAGTTTCCTAGTCTTCCCACCTTTGTGGGCCAGCAGAGAGGAGTGGGAATGATTCCACGTCAGCAGCAGACGAGTGCACAAGTGCACATGCAGTTCCATTTGTGTGACCAGCAAGCATGCACACCTGCCACTTGCACAAATGGAGCATGTACACACACACTCCCTGCTGCTCACACGAGTCGGGATGCACACACACTCGCCTGCCATTTCCATGGTCTGGTTCTGAACAGCTCAAGGTCCAGTAGTGGGCCACAACTCAGGAACTGGGAACCCTTGCTCTAATGGGCCTAGATCAGGGGTAGGCAACCTCGGCTCTTTTATGACTCGTGGACTTCAACTCCCAGAATTCCTGAGCCAGCCTGGTTCAGGAATTCTGGGAGTTGAAGTCCACGAGTCATAAAAGAGCCGAGGTTGCCTACCCCTGGCCTAGATATTTTCATTCAAACCAGATTACTTTTGTTTATTTTGTGGACTGATGGTCTGTAGCAACCCACTCTTTTGCCCCTAACATGCAGGGTCAGAAGCATTCTTTGAAACAAAGATAAGCCCAAAATCTTCAAAAGACTTACTATTTAAAAAAATTAAAATATCAGAAAATGATATCAAATAGCGCAGCGAGCGTGGTTGACTCCTACTGTAAGAAGCTGTAAGTGGGTGAATTATGAATTCACAGGACTTTTGAATTTGATGTTTACTGTCCATCAAATGTTGAATTTATCTTTTAAATAAACTGCTCTTATGTTTTAGTGCTCCAGCAGATCTTCTTCATGCACAGATTTATTAAACTTTTCCTTTAGTATTGTTATTCACATATCTACTCTATATACACATGCACCCCAATTGCAAGGGACCGGGTTAGAAACTCCAAAAATCAATATGTATATCCTAACTTCCCCTCCTTCCGCCGCGCCCTTAAGACATGGCTCTTCCAACAAGCGGGATTGGCCTAGGGGAATTTTTAGTGGGGTTTTAAGAGTAATTTTAATTGACATAGGCCACAGTAAATATTTCATTTTAATTAGGTTTTAAACTGGGTATTTTTATTGTTGTATCTGTTTTACAAGGCTGTCAGCCGCCCTGAGTCCGTAAG
>NW_015406006.1:0-2567 GCF_001527695.2 Protobothrops mucrosquamatus
CAACTTACAGCCACAATTGCAGGTTCGCTATGATTGTGAGGGATGTCCTCTTTACTGTTTATTTTATTTTTATGTTCAGTAAGCCTGATGACGTGAGGAGTAATGTATAAATAAAAATTAAATGCCATCGAAAATTGTATCCATCCTTATTCGAGAAAAATGGAATCCCTCTGATTGATACACACTATTGAAAAAGAACCTGAAAGGATTATAAAACATGAGATAAAACCTATCTAAAGAAAAAGAATATTTTCCAATAGACACAAGCTGATTCCTCCCTTTCCTTAAGTCTCTTGTTAAAGAACCTGTTTGCCATTCAGCCGTAAAAGAAAAGAAAAAAAAACAGTCGAAGGTATAAAACTAGAATAGATAGCAGGTCTGGGGCCTAACAATGTTATGTAGCATATAAGCCATTTTTTTCCCCTTTTGTAAGCAAACAAACTCTTCCTCAGCATCTTCTAAAAATCCCTCAAGTCTTCTTTGGACTAATATAACCCAAAATTAAGTATTGTGACTGATTTTTCAGCAAGAGTCCTTCAAGGCTATAAGCAGAGTGTCTCTTGTTTAGAACAGGGGTCGGCAACCTTGGCTCTTTTATGACTCCTGGACTTCAACTCCCAGAATTCCTGAGCCAGCCACGCTGAGGGGAAGGGAGAGGTTTCCAAGCTGAGCCATGCTGGCTGAGGGATTCTGGGAGTTGAAGTCCACCAGTCATAAAAGAGCCAAGGTTGCCTATCCCTGGTTTAGAAGGGAAAAAACCCACATAATTGCAGCCATTTCTGCCATGGCCCCAGCATGCCACAGCTTCTAGAAACCATGAATTTGGTGTGATCAGTTTAGTGACTTTCAGTTTAATTTAGAAAAATGTCTCCAGTGGTTTGAGACGTCCTCTTCCAAATTCTAAGAAAAAAAATACCCATGTATTATTTTCACTGTAAATTTACTACCATGCAGTGGATGAAAACAAGTATCTCATTTGAAAATGCACAGATGGTTTAATTTTTCTCCATTATACAGGCCTGGTCCATAATCACAATCCCATCATCCATCCAGCTTCCCCCCCCCCCCCCCAAGACTGGAAAATGTCAACTTTACCTCATTTAACCTCTGAAATGGATTTTTGCTACTATTGGTAACCTTTCTTTTCCAAGGATTTTCGTTGCTATGATCATGTGGCTACGATATTATTGATCTCAAAGCCAATAAACAGATCTCTTCACAGTATAAATATGGATGACAAGGGGAAAAAAGGACACAAAATCCCTCCGGAGAGAAACTTTTTGGCTGTTAGCAATTATTAGCAACAGCTATTTGAGGATTTTTTTAAAGCATCCTGATGCTGATGCACCTTCTTAATTTTTCAGACCATTAGTTAGGGGTCACTGCTAGAGGAGGGTTGTTGCAAAAAAAGATTATTGGGTGGGTGAATTGTCACAAAAGCCTCTCGATCTATCTGTCTATTTAAAAAAAAAAAGGTTTCGGTCGAGGTTTGGCAAGAACTCAGAGGTCTGGGTTCAAGAGTTCCTTGAGTCTCCATTTACACTTTGGGCTGACTCATATCTGTTGGGGAAGAGGGTCAATTGGGGGAAAACTAGCGTAGGATTGCTTGCCTCTGGGGATCACTAAATGAAATCCAATTTCCACTTTTGGAGAAGCTCCCTGTAAGAGCGGAATCCACAGAGGCCTCAACTAGCAGGTCTCAGACCAGAGAGACAATTACATAAATAAATCTGTGTCTTCAAGGCCGCCAAGCAAACCACCAATTATCCATCCTCTTGGAAAGATGGAAGGAAAATCCGCGGGTTTAAAGTGGATTTTTTTTTTTTTGCATTACCAAAGTCCAATTCTCTGGGATGGCATGGGAGGTTTCCATCTTGCCAGCCACGAGGAGATGAATCTAGCCAAGGGATGTCTCAAACTTTTTTGCTGGGTAACTTTATACCCGCAGATGGGCAGAGACATCCGGCGAGTTGCACTTATGGCCAAGCGCTGGAGTGAAGCTTGGAAGAATCCATGGTTGATTTGGGGTTTGTTTACCTGCTTGAGAAAGACCTTTAGGAAAGGTGATTTGCTAGTTGTGACATCCACAGGTTTGGAAGACAGAACGGCTTCCTCAAAGCCCATTTCCTCTGCTCAGATTGTCACATTGCACGACTGATATCTGTCATCAAAGTAATTTTAGCAACTGCTTCTCTTTTCCAGTGTCTTTGCTTTGTTGAATGAAATGGTGTAACAGATGGTGTAATAATGTCAAGGTGGTTTTAAGTCTGTGGTCCCCAGATGTGGAGCTTCTGACCATCAAATGCAGACCCTTCTATCTTCCTAGAGAATTCTCTGTTACCATTATCACAGCTGTGTGTGCCCCCCTCCATGCAAACAGAGAAGAGGCCCTGAAGGTTCTCTATCACACCATCAGTGACTTACAAACTACTCACCCAGAGGGTGCATTTATTGCAGTGGGAGACTTTAACCAAGTGGATTTGAAAGCCACCCTGCCACATTTCCATCAATAGGTGGACTTTGCAACCAGAGGGGAGAATACACTGGATCTTGCTTATTCCAACCTC
>NW_015406007.1:0-2182 GCF_001527695.2 Protobothrops mucrosquamatus
CCCACCCAACCACCCAACCACCCAACCACCCAACCACCCAACCACCCAACCACCCAACCACCTACCTACCTACCTATCTATCTATCTTGTCATGCCTTCTGCTGCTTTGGAGAATAGGTTGACCTTCTCTTCTTTGGGTTAGCCCTTCAAATATTGGAAGACTGCTATCATGTCCCCCCTAATCCTTCTTTTCACTAGACATACCCAGTGACCGGTGAGATCACTGTGCTGCTATTTCATCGATCATCCATCCAAAGCTCTGAAGATTTCAAAACCATCTTGACAGAAAGTGACTGTGTCCAAAACTGCAAGCTACCATTTTGGGAAAGAGAGAAAGAGTAGCCAGGAATTGCAGGGTGTTAATGAATGGGAAAAGATGAATATGATACTATAATGCCAAAAATAAAGAATCTTATGGACCATTGGTTGAGGTTTTCCTTTGCAATACTGCATCCAGTTTTGGTCGCCCCGATGTAAGAAAGATGTTGAGACTCTAGAAAGAGTGCAGAGAAGAGCCACAAAGATGATCAGGGGACTGGAGGCTAAAACATATAAAGAACAGTTGCTGGAATTGGGTATGTCTTATCCTAGAGAAGGACTAGGGGTGACGTGATAGCAGTCTTCCAATATCTCAGGGATTGCCCCAAAGAAGAGGGAGTCAAGCTATTCTCCAAAGCGCCCAAAGGCAGGACAAGAAACAACGGATGGAAACTGATCAAGGAGAGAAGCAACCTAGAACTAAGGAGAAACTTCCTGACAGTGAGAACAATTAACCAGTGGAACAACCTGCCTCCAGAAGTGGTGAATGCTCCAACACTGGAAGTTTTTAAGAAGAGACTGGACAGCCATTTGTCCAAAATGGTATAGGGTTTCCTGCCTGAGCAGGGGGTTGAACTAGATGACCTCCAAGGTCCCTTCCAACTTTATCATCATTATTATTATTATAAGTCTCTAAAAAGAGACTGGACGTTTGTCTGAAATGATATAGGGTTTCCTGCCTGAGTAGGGGGTTGGACTAGAAGACCTCCAAGGTCCCTTTCAACTTTGTTATTCTATGCTATGCTATGCTATGCTATGCTATGCTATGCTATGCTATGCTATGCTATGCTATGCTATGCTATGCTATGCTATGCTATGCTATGCTATGCTATATTTTCTTTTTGGGTTTCCTTTAATAAACCAGCAAAGTACTAAAGAATTGTCCCATCTTTCTTCCATGCAGGGCCTGATGTTTGGCTACGCAACTGATGAAACAGAAGAATGCATGCCTCTAACCATTATCCTTGCCCACAAGCTGAATGCCAAAATGGCCGAGCTGAGATGCAATGGAGTCCTCCCTTGGCTTCGACCAGACTCCAAAACCCAGGTCAGTTTGGATCAAGCCCAATGCCTCATTCTCTAGAGGCTTAGAGCCAATCTGTGTGGCAAAACTAGAGGTCAAGATTGTATGAGGTAAGGTTGAGGAAAACAGAAGAGAAGACCAAGGATACAGGAAATGGATTGGATCAAAGAGATGATCTTGGAAGAGGTGCGAGTTATTCCTCAAGACAGGTCAGGGGACTGGCTTTGGTCTATAACAGAATAACAGAATTGGAAGGGACCTTGGAGGTCTTCTAGTCCTGCTCAGGCAGGAAACCCTATACCATTTCAGACAAATGGCTGTCCAGTCTCTTCTTAAACTTCCAGTGATGGAGCATCCACAACTTCTGAAGGCAATCCCATTCCACTGGTTAATTGTTCTCACTGTCAGGAAGTTTCTCCTTAGTTCTAGGTTGCTTCTCTCCTTGATTAGTTTCCATCCGTTGCTTCTTATCCTGCCTTCAGGTGCTTTGAGAATAGCTTGACTCCCTCTTCTTTGGGGCAACCCCTGTGATATTGGAACACCGCTATCATGTCACCCCTCATCCTTCTTTTTGTTCAACTTGACCTACTCAGTTCTTGCAACCATTCTTTGTATGTTTTAGCCTCCAGTCCCCTAATCATCTTTGTTGTTCTTTTCTGCACTTTTTCCAGACTCTCAACATCTTTTTTATATTGTAGTGACCAAAACTGTGTGCAATATTCTGAGTGAGGTCTTACCAAGTGGTACTAAAACTTCCCGTGATCTTGATTCTATCCCTCTCTGTTGATGCATTAAAATCTCTCTCTCTACTAACTGAACAGATTTTTGTATGGATGTTCA
>NW_015406007.1:10663-13230 GCF_001527695.2 Protobothrops mucrosquamatus
CAGGAGCTTTCTGAGCATCTCAGTTGACTCAACGGCCATTCTTTCTTTTTAAGAAAGCGAGGATCGCGATAATTTGACTTGGATAAGTTGATCTAGGTCTCCTAATTTCAAACCACCCAGGGCAACGATGATTCTCAAAACTATTTGACCCAAGAGTCTAGGGAGATTCTGTCATCCAGATCCCCCAAGGTGCTTTTTTCTCAAGAGGCAACTGAAGTCAGAACGGAAGAAGCTTCTCGGATGAGAAGCGAAATGTCTTCAAGGAAAAACAAAAACCTCTTGAAAAGCACCTTTGGGGTGACCCAAGGACCTCTTGTCCTAAATTAATGCCAACACCCCTCACACCCACACACAGACACACCTGTGCGGTTATACATAAATGGTATGCCATCACAATTGAGCCCAAAAATTTCCGTCGTCAAATGAAATATTTGTTAAGGGAGTTTTGCCCCGTTTTACGACTTTTCTTGCCACAGTGGTTAAGTTAGTAACAGGGTTGTTAAGTGAATCCACCTTTCCCATTGACTTTGCTTGTCAGAAGGTCGCAAAAAGGGGGGATCACGTAACCCCGGGACACTGCGAACGTCATAAGTACGAGTCAGTTGCCAAGCCTCTGAATTTTGATCACAGGACCACGGGGAACGCTGCAAAGGTCCTAACTGTGAAAAACGGTCATACGTCACGTTGTTTCAGTGCCGTTGTAACTTGGAATGGCCACTAAACGAACTGTTGTAAATCAAGGACCACCTGTGTACGGTAAGCGGAGAAGGACAGGCTGACTGAATGAAATATTTTGCAGCCCAAAGCAGCAGAAGCTAAACACATTTTCACTAAACCCGCACCAAAGTAACTTTACAAAACTGAATGAATTGCTTTTTTGTTGTTGTTATTGTTAAATAGAGAAAAGTGGAGAAGTTTATAGCTCTATCAAATTGGAGCATGCTAATAAATCTAGACAGCATACTAAAAAGCAGAGACATCACCCTGCCAACAAAAGTGCGTATAGTCAAGGCCATGGTTTTTCCAGTTGCAATGTCTGGCTGTGAAAGTTGGACCATAAGAAAGGCTGAGCGACAAAGAATTGAGGCCTTTGAGCTATGGTGCTGGAGAAGACTCCTGCGAGTCCCCTGGACTGCAAGGCGATCAAACTGGTTGGTCCTAGAGGAGATCAACCCCGACTGCTCTTTAGAAGGCCAGATCCTGAAGTTGAAACTCAAGTACTTTGGCCACCTAATGAGAAGGAAGGACTCACTGGAGAAGGGCCTAATGCTGGGAAAGATTGAGGGCAATAGAAGAAGGGGACGACAGAGAAGGAGGTGGCTGGATAGAGAGAGATGGAGATTAAATAGATAGATGATAGAGACAGATAGTCATATGATAGTGATAGAAATAGATGGAGATTAGATAGATGATACATGGATTATTATTATTACTATTACTACTACTACTACTATTGTTATTATTATTATTATTATTATTATTATTATTATTATTATTATTATTATTATTATTATTATTATTATTATTATTATTATTATTATTATTATTATTATCTAATAAGACCCCTTTGATAGACTTTGGTTAAATAAGCTGAGTGCAAAGAAAGAGTATGGTAAGTCCAGGGTATCAAGTTGTGTGTTCGGTTTTTTGGGTTTTTTTAATGGCAGATTTGACTATTGCTTCCTCTTCCCCGTAATAATAATAATAATAATAATAATAATAATAATAATAATAATAATAATAATAATAATAATAATAATAATAATAATAATAATAATAATAATAATAATAATAACAACAACAACAATAATAAAAAAGTTGGAAGGGATCTTGGAGGTCATCTAGTCCAACCCCTTGCTCAGGCAGGAAACCCTATACCATTTCAGACAAATGGCTGTCCAGTCTCTTCTTAAAAACTTCCAGTGTTGGACCATTCACCACTTCTGGAGGCAGGTTGTTCCACTGGTTAATTGTTCTCATTGTCAGGAAGTTTCTCCTTAGTTCCAGGTTGCTTCTCTCCTTGATCAGTTTCCATCCGTTGCTTCTTGTCCTGCCTTCAGGTGCTCTGGAGAATACCTTGACTCCCTCTTCTTTGTGGCCGCCCCTCAAATGCCGGAACACTGCTATCTTAATGCTTAAGCAGTCCAAAGCATCTAAAATTATTACCCAGCACTGTTTTAGACAGTTCCTTCCAAAGAGATCTGTGACAAAGACCTTATCCTCAAGAGCAACACAATTGCAGGAAGGAGAAACGTCAGAATGGTCATGATTAGCACCGCAGCAAGGATCACCAAGACAATTGTCCACGTTTCCAGGATGGCTTCCACCATGGCTTCCTTCCTCTTGGGGTTCCAGAATCTGCAAAAAGGGGGGGGGGGGAAAGCATCACCAAAAGTCCAACGACATCATCGCCGAGACCAGGATTTGGGAATTGTCAGAATGTTTTCTTCTTGGTTGAATCGCCCCGGGTGCCTTCTCCACAGAGATGGTCTTCAAAGATACTGGAGTACCAATCCCATCCCCTTCGTTCATGGCCAGGAAGTTAGGATGACCTGGGACTGGAATCT
>NW_015406008.1:0-2567 GCF_001527695.2 Protobothrops mucrosquamatus
TTCATAATTCGAGGACTACCTGTATATATATAAAATAATTCAGCTAATGGGGGTGACAATGAATGGAGCAGGGGTGGAGGCTTGCTCCTCCCCCCTTTTTTGAAAAGAAATTTTTTGAACTAAAATGAATGACTAAGAATGAATGAAATATTATGGCACCAATTTCCGCCACACAAACCAGGGTTGCAAAAAAAAAAAAAGGGGGGGGGACTTTGATGCTGCATGCTGTCTGTACATAATGGGTTGCTGCAATTCTGATATAGGAGCTGGTTTTGTAATGTATATATAGATCATTCATCTTTTAAGGTCAACAGGTTTATTAATAAGAGTTTGGGAAAATGTAATTCACTTATTTGATTTCTATCCTGCCTTTCAATCCAGCAAGATCTCCATGACAACTGCATAAAATATTGTATTACATTGTGAGTCGCCCAGAGTCACCTACATTAGAGGGGTGGCTGTGTAAGTCACCAAACAAACACACAAAATATTTAGGGGCCACTTTTGCCCCTTGGAAATATGCAGAAGGGCGATGCAGTGCAGGATTGCCCAAAAGGCAAAGATGGGGGGGGGAGATAGGCGAGTGGAGAGAATTAAAGCACAGGCTGGGGCAGCAGGTTAGGAGAAGCACGATGAGACTGTTCTGGCCCAACAGCTGCAACCAAGACTACCAAAGCTGGCATTGCCATTGCTAAGAGGAGCGGTCACATGATGTTTCGCCTAATGACCGCATCACTTAATGATGGAAATTCTGGACCCAATTAGAGTCGTTAAATGTGGACTATCTGTATCTCTGTCTTTCTCTGTTTCAAAAAACAATAATAATCACATTTGTAGTTATATTTGGAAAAGAGTTAAAAGTAATATATTTATTTGTAAAACATTTATTTATTTATTTCAAATGGATCCTTTATGTTTCCTAATTTCGAGGGGAGGCTTATGGGTTTTAAAATTTTCTTTACAAATGTTTACACATTTCATAGGGACTTTAGTAACTGACATGGATGGAGCAATCTTAAAAACCAAACCAAACCAAAACCTTTAATTATATTCCTAGACCTAATGTTGCGAACTCTAGTCGTATTTCATATTTAAGATCTGATGATATTAAAATGTTATTGCATTAAAACAGCCAGCCACTACCACGTGAGAAAATGCCATATTTTGCTTAAGTTACATAGCCTTCCCCTTAGGAGCATTCCACTTAACTTTCAGACCATCTAATTCAATACTCATACTCTGCATTTCAATTTATTTTAAAAGATGTAAAGACAGGGAGAAAGTAACTGAAGAGAGAGAGAAATTCATTTCCCTCTATAAGTCTAACCTATTTACTGAAGTTTGAGCTTGAAGTTTCTCTCTCTCTCTCTCTCTCTCTCTCTCTCTCTCTCTCTCTCTCTCTCAAATGACCTCCATAAAACAGAAAGTAATTTCTGTCTGTAATGCAAAGGTTAAAAAGAGAAGATGTAGAAGAGGAATAATAGGAAAGAGAGGATGACACAGAATCAACTGACATCTATCCCCAAAAGATTCTCTATCGTTATTTGGTGGAAAACTCAATTTATATATTTGGAGGAAAAAAAGAAAGAAAAGAATAGAGGGAGAATGGAAGGAAAATATTGTACCAGTGTGCTATTTCTCAACTGCATTAATCACTTTGTATAAAGTATGTTATTTCAGCTATGTGTGGACTAATAAATAAAAAATAATGATCAAATTCACAATTGTGATCACAAGAGTGCAAAGGTGTTCACATTTACTTTTGAATGCATGATATTTACATAAAGGAGTCCCTGTATTGCTCATCCATGTAATCAATTACGGCTTCCCTCTTTGATTGAAGTAAAGATAATTAAACCCCAGTGGACCATCAAGAATATTTTCTATAAATCTGAAATTTAAATTATAAACTCAATTTATACTATGCATACACATATGCATGCACACACTGTTATCCACACAGTATTATCTTTTAGAAAGTGTCAATTCCTCTTTAAGCAGGTATTTTGAATTAGATTAATAATTAATTTAGATGTTCTTAATTATTTCATATTTTGTTTTATTATTGCTATTAGCTCCCTTGGGTTGCTAATGAGAAGAAATACAGGAGCTTATGTGAAAATCGTAATACTTTTTTCAAAGGATAATATGCATGACATATGGAACATATGGTATGGAAATACCCATGAGTTTAAAAATTCTATAACCAGGTAAAATGGTTAGGTATTACTTTTTTTTTATCAGTATACTGCGGCATTTTATTTTCAACAGTGATAAAGTTCCCATAAAATTGCTTGGTTCCCTCTAAGATTAATGTACAATATAATGTTTTCCAACTGGCTCTTTCATTAAGCAAACACAAGAAGCAGGGGAGGAACAGACTCAGGCTCAACCCGTCCAAGACCGAGTGGCTGTGGTTACCGGCGCCTCGGCATAGTCAGCTGATTCCATCGCTGACTATAGGGGGCGAAACTTTGGCTCCCTCGGATCGGGTACGCAACTTGGGTGTCCTCCTGGATCCACGGCTGACACTGGATGACCAGTTGGCGGCCGTGACCAGGGGGGCG
>NW_015406009.1:0-2567 GCF_001527695.2 Protobothrops mucrosquamatus
GGTTAGACTAGAAGACCTCCAAGGTCCCTTCCAACTCTATTATTCTATGTTCTAAAATGCAAATATCATATCAATTAAAAACAAAACATAGCATTAAGCCATCATTGCTTCTAGGGTAGTGATGTTTTTGTAACTCTCATTCCATTCATTGTGCTCACACAGGGAGTATGGAAGGATTCTATCAAGTGTCTGCAATTCTGTCGCATGATTAGAATTTCTGCTACTTCTCCAAACAAAGTGTGTCGTTCATTACTCACTTGTGGGTTCAGTTGGCTTCTCAAACATGGCCACACTTTGCATGTCCTTCAATGAAAACTTTTCTTTCTGAGCTTGAATGGAGAGCCAACATAAGGTCGGGGAACACATTCCATTAGGGACCTAAGATTTGGTTCTTTGATTCCTTCCTTCATTAGGTAAATTAAATGAGTACGAAAGAGTTATGTCTAAAGAAGCTGGGACAGATTAGGAACCGCTGATGAACTATGAATATCCATAATGACTTATGAATATGGAAACCTAGTAGAGCTGTCCATCATGTAGGGACATTGTAGAATTCTAACCATGAGTTTCTCATTTAAAGAAGGCAAAGAATAAGGATGAAGAGATGAATCTAAGTTAGGTCAATCAAAAGTTCTTTTGAGTGCAAAGAGACCTCTTTGTCATATATCTTTCTCCAGGAGACAAAGATGTGTATGTATACATCTCTTTTCATTTTTGAAGGTACTTTAGGTTGGACTCAGAAGGAATGACCAGTTCAAAGTCATCCAAGAATCTTTCATGATGGAGAGTAACAGAATAACAGAGTTGGAAGGGACCTTGGAGATCTTCTAGTCCAACCCCCTGCTCAAACAGGAAACCTTATACCATTTCAGACAAGTTGTGGTCAAAACTCTTCTTAAAAACCTCCAGTGTTGAAGTACCCACACCTTCTGGAGGCAAGCCATTCCACTGATTAATTGTTCTAACTGTCAGGAAATTTCTCCTTAGTTCTAGGTTGCTTCTCCCCTTGGTTAGTTTCCATCCATTGTTTCTTATCCTGCCTTCATGTGCTTTGGAGAATAGCTTGACCCCCTCTTCTTTGAGGCAACTCCTGAAATATTGGAACACTGCTATCATGTCACTCCAGTCCTTCTCTTCATTAAACTTTGTTGTTGTTAGTTGTGAAGTCGTGTCTGACCCATCGCGACCCCATGGACAACGTTCCTCCAGGACTTCCTGTCCTCTATCATCTTCTGGAGTCCATTTAAGCTCATGCCTACTGCTTCAGTGACTCCCTCCAGCCACTTCATTCTCTGTCGTCCCCTTCTTCTATTGCCCTCAATCTTTCCCAGCATTAGGCTCTTCTCCAGTAGGTCCTTCTTTCTCATTGGGTGGCCAAAGTATTTGAGTTTCAACTTCAGGATCTGGCCTTCTAAAGAGCAGTCGGGGTTGATCTCTTCTAGGACTCACTGGTTTGATCGCCTTGCAGTCCAGGGGACTCGTAGGAGTCTTCTCCAGCACCATAGTTCAAAGGCCTCCATTCTTTGGCACGCAGTCTTTCTTATGGTCCAACTCTTCATTAAACTAGACATACCCAATTCCAGCAACTGTTCTTCATATGTTTTAGCCTCCAGTCCCCTGATCATCTTTGTTGCTCTTCTCTGCACTCCTTCTAACTTGAGTTGTGACCCAACATCTTCCTCTTTGTATCTCAATGGCTTTACAGAAGTAGATGTGAAACAGCCATTGCTAGCAGGTCTACTCAGATATGCACTCCGAATGAATTTAATTAGATATATTTTACAAGTATGCCCCAAAACGAATCTTAGCAAGGGAAGCTTATCTACAGATGCATCAAGTTGGAAGTCCTAAGGTCCAAATGGCAATTGCTGCCACATAATTGATGCTCTACCCCTTTGAACATGAGCACCATGTAAATATGTACATAAGTGGAGATGTTACTTAAACATGTCAGCTCAGAAGTAATCCCCTTTCACTTCACAGAAATATATTGCTCTCCCAAATCTAATCATTTTATTTATACACTGCTGTGATGTTTTTTAACTTTTGCTTCCCAGGGTTTTTATTTCTCTGTTGTTAATGTTTATCTTATTGTTCATTTTATTTACCATAATCCACACAATGTTTTAATGGGCTTTATGCCAATTTTTAAAAATTATTGCTCGGTTCTTTTTAATTTCACTGTGAAATGTCTGAGATGTTTCATATCGAGTTGTAATATAAATATTACATATGAATAAATATAGAAATGTGTACAATGCCACTTTACGGTCTAAAACCTTCAAGACGAGTGAATGCGAGCAAATTCCCAGTATTTCTGAAGCAGTGCATCTGTTGACGGATTAAAACTGGTGGCAGGGGGAGACAAGATAGTAACAATTGTTGTAATTGTAAATTGAGGAAGGGAGGGTGGGAATGAAGAAAGAAAGAAAGAAAGAAAGAAGGAAGGAAGGAAGGAAGGAAGGAAGGAAGGAAGGAAGGAAGGAAGGAAGGAAGGAAGGAAGGAAAAGGGAGCAAGGGAGGGAGGGAGGGAGGGAGGGAGCGAGGGAGGGAGGGAAGAAAGAAAG
>NW_015406010.1:0-2566 GCF_001527695.2 Protobothrops mucrosquamatus
CAATACCAACAAAGAGGAAAAATAACAGCTCTCAAAAGAAACCAGCATGGCTGCATAAAGAACTCTCTGACAAATTGAAAGATAAAAAGGACAAGTATAGAAAGTGGAAAGAGGGGCACATAACTAAGTCAGAATATCAGCAAATAGCCCGAGCCTCCAAAGATGAAGTGAGGAAAGCCAAGGCTCAAAATGAACTAAGACTTGTGTAGCGTTACCTCCTCAGAGGCGCCAAAGCCCAGGCCCTCCCAGCCCCACCCCCCTTCGTCAAGTTCTGCCGCTGTATTCTCTAGAGGTTGGTAAGGTGTCTCTTCTAACCGGAGCTCAGGAAGAGTTAGGAAGTAGCAGGCTCTTGTCGTCCAGAAGGGGCTCCCAGGAACAAAGATGACCAGCCCCCCAGCCCCAATAGTCAATGCTGTGATGGTATCCAACAGGCCAAGGCTGTTGTAGCAGCAATAGTTAATGATTCCTCAACGACCGTTCAAGATCAAGTGGGGTGGAGGAAAACCCCGGCTCCAGGCAGTAGTAGAAACAAAAAGCAGCCAGCTTGTTGTAGTAATGGCTCGCCCCCCCAGGGCAACTCCCCCACAAAGTCTAAAACTTGTACAAGCAGCAGTAGTCACAGTCCAGGTAGCCTCCAGGCTTCACAGCAACAGTAGCTACGGCCAGTCTCTCCTCTTCTTCTGTTGCTTCTTCTCAGTCAGGTCTCGGCATCAAAGCCCTCCCCCTTTATCTTTATTGTTAAAAGTCCCAGGCTAACAACCCCAGCCACTTCCTTTCCACACGCTCTCTCTTGCCTCCATTTGAGATATCCTCCTTACGAAGGAAAGCAATAAAATTCCACTCCCTCTCTCTCACTCTCTCTTGCCTCCGTTTGAAATATCCTTCTCAGAAGGAAAGCAATAAAATTCCACTCTCCCTCTTTCTCTCCCCCTCCTCCACACGAAGGGGTCAGCTTAAAACCTCCAATCCCTCTTTACCTTCACCTGACGAACTCCAACAGCCACCCCTTCCCTTTCCTTCCTTCCCTTTTTCTATCTTTTCCCTTCATCCACCCCTACCACACCCAAAACCAGCAGCAGCTGTCCCAATCTCTCCCTTACCAGCCAAGCTCCTGCAAACATTCTAAGACAGCCCCGCTACACTTGTGACCAAAGTCAAAAATAACAAAAAAGCTTCTTTCAACATGTAAAAAACAAGAAAAAAGTGAAGGAAATGATTGGTCCATTAGTGGGTGAAAGTGGCAAGAAGGTGACAAGCAACAGGGAGAAAGCAGAACTATTTAACTCGTTTTTTGCATCTGTCTTTACACAAAAGGAAAAAACAGACCAACCTATCAAAAATAATGCCATAAAAACAGAATAGAAACACAAGTTAAGATAGGCAAGAAAATGGTAAGTGAGCCCCTGTCCAGCCTAGACGAGTTCAAATCGCTAGGACCATATGGATTACACCCCAAGGTTCTCAAAGAACTGGCAGATGTGATCTCAGAACCACTGAGCTATATTTTTCAAAGATCCTGGAGCACAGGGGAACTACCAGAGGACTGGAAAAGAGCTGATGTAGTTCCCATCTACAAAAAAGGGAAAAAAATGGACCCAGGAAATTACAGACTTATCAGCCTGACCTCAATACCTGGGAAGATCCTGGAAAAGATAATCAAACAACGAATCAGCGAACACCTAGAGGCAAACAAAGTCATTACTAAAAGCCAACATGGGTTTGTCAAAAATAGATCATGCGAGACAAATCTTATTGCATTATTTGATCAAGTGACAAAATTAGTGGATCAGAGGAATGCTGTTGGCATAATTTACTTGGACTTCAGTAAGGCATTTGATAAAGTAGATCACAACCTACTACTTGACAAGATAGAAAAATGTGGGGTAGACAGCACCACCACCAGATGGATCCATAGCTGGCTGACCGGCCGTACTCAGCGTGTGGTCCTCAATGGAACCGCATCTACATGGAGGGAAGTGTGTAGTGGGGTGCCCCAGGGCTCTGTTCTGGGCCCAGTGCTCTTCAACATCTTTATCAACGATTTGGACAAGGGGATAGATGGGGAACTCATCAAATTTGCAGACGACACCAAGCTGGCAGGAATAGCCAACACTCCAGAAGACAGGCTTAAGATACAGAAGGATCTGGACAGACTTGAACACTGGGCGCTATCTAACAAAATGAAATTCAATGGTGAAAAAAGCAAGGTTCCACATTTAGGCAAGAAAAACCAAATGCACAGCTATAGTATAGGGGGTACCTTGCTCAATAGTAGTAACTGTGAGAAGGACCTCGGAGTCCTAGTGGACAATCACTTAAATATGAGCCAGCAGTGTGCTGCAGCTGCCAAAAAGGCCAACAGTGCTAGGCTGCATTAACAGAGGGATAGAATCAAGATCACGTGAAGTGTTAATACTACTTTACAATGCCTTGGTAAGGCCACACTTGGAATACTGCATCCAGTTTTGGTCACCACGATGTAAAAAAGATGTTGAGACTCTAGAAAGAGTACAGAGAAGAGCAACAAAGATGATTAGGGGACTGGAGGCTAAAGCATATAAGGAAT
>NW_015406011.1:0-2566 GCF_001527695.2 Protobothrops mucrosquamatus
ATAAGAACTTAGATTATAAAGGTGGAAAGAGCAGAAAAAGAACTAGAGGAACAATACCAGATACATTTTTAAAAATGGCAGATGAGTTCAATATTCAGGATACTTGGAGAGAAAGGAATCTAGAGAAAAAACAGTTTACTTTCTACTCTGGACGTCATCAATCATGGTCCAGAATCGACATGGTGTGGATGTCAGCTGACTAAATTTAGAAGTAGAGGAGATTGTAATTGATACGAATACCTGGGCTGACCACAATCCGATTAGAATTAGATGGAAGGGGCAAAAAAACATGAGGAGATGGACTCTGAAAAGGGCAATTTTAAACCATAAAGAATTCAAATTAAAATTAGAAGAACAATTGGACTTGTTTTTTAAGTTAAATAAGAAGGAAGATACAAATTGCCAAAATTTATGGGACACAGCTAAAGCCTACATGAGAGGAGTTGCAATCTCTTATATGGCCAGGCAACATAAAATCAAAACACAACATCAAAGACAATTAGAAGAAGAGCTAAGTAAAGTTGAGGAAAACTTGCAAAGAGAACCACAAAGATGTGATCTGAAGCAACAGATAAATTTAATCAAACATAAGATGGATATTATAGTGAAGGAAGAGTTAGGACAGCAGATAAAATGCACTAAACAAAATTTCTTTGAAAACGCCAATAAACCAGGGAGATGGTTGGCTTATAAAATCAAAAAACATAACAATAAGCAGAGGGTTACCAAACGTTATAATGCAAAGGGTGACATGCTATGCCAGAACGAAGGAAAGAAACTAGTGGCATATGAGTTCTATAAGAATTTATATAAAGACGATGAAAAGAGAAACAACTATGATATAGTACAGTATTTACAATCAGCTGACTTACCAAAGGTCCCAGAAGAATTTAAAACTCTGCTGGCTTCCGGTGGTGACAGGCTTCACCGCATGGCGGCTTTTGTTAGCCGCCCGTCTGGGAGCGCGTCAAAGCCTGAAGAGACAGCGTTCGTCAGCTGTCTCTCGGCTCGGAACCTCGTCCCTCGGGCGAAGAGGGGGGGTGAGTAAGTCCAGATAGGGCTAGAGCTTCCTCTCACCCCGGTTTTGCTTTAATCGGGGGTGAGAGATGCTAGCTTGCCCGGAGTCTGGGCGTTCTCCACGCCCCATGATGCCTTCGCTCCTACTCTTTTGGAGCGAAGCCAGATGCAGCTCCCACCTCTGCTATTGAAAGGTATTTGGACTTAAATTATAAGCAGATGGAACTAAACAGGAGGTTTGGAGTTACAGTGGACTGTTCGTGACTTTGACTCTGAAAATATACTAGCATCTTTTTTTTTGTGGAGATTTAAAGTGAGATAAAATGGCTGCGGAATTGCAGTTTCTCTGGAATACTTTTGTTTTTTACTTTCACTCTTTTTTGGTTACTAACTGGATAGAGATACATTGTTGCTTCTCCGGCTCTGGAAAGTTTTAGCTGCAATGAATTTGTGATGCCTACTGGTTGGTGATATTAATACTGTTATTCTTTTGGATTATTGAAGTGATATTTAAAGAAGTCTGGAGAATGGTTTTAAAATGGCTGCGGAACTGAGAAAAAAAAGTGAGAAAGAAATTTTTATTTTATTTTTTTGGTTGCTGAGTGGAATCTACTGAAAATGCCTTTATCTTTAATTATAAATGACTTACAGGATGATTTGATGCAAGCAGTTAAGCAACATGGTGTGGAAGTTAAAGATCTCTGGGTTAAGAGATTGGAAGAATCATATGAAACTGTGGCATCTGCTCTCCAGAAGTTTATAGTTCCAGATTGTATAGAGCAACGGGCGGATAAATTATGTGAAGAGGTTGAAGAAGATGTTATGGAAATACCCCAAAATGATATGCTATATTGTGGAGATTTGGAAAATGACAAGTTTGAAAAGCTGGGAAAGGAAGCTGTAACAGATTTGGTTATGGTTCTGGTGTACCTCCCTGTTGAAATTTTG
The DNA here is from genome assembly GCF_001527695.2 of Protobothrops mucrosquamatus. Lineage (NCBI taxonomy): Eukaryota > Metazoa > Chordata > Lepidosauria > Squamata > Viperidae > Protobothrops > Protobothrops mucrosquamatus. The sequence continues at coordinate 1,966 of NW_015406011.1, forward strand.
AGAAAAAAAAGCTTATATAGAATTAATTCATGGGTCGTGCATCAGAGAAAACCAGCTGAAGATGTTGCTGTTCGTGCCTTTGGAAGAAGCTTACAGGCTTATTACTTGCAAAAATTTCAGACACGCTATAAAATGTAAAAGGAAGACTTATTGATCTTGAAGGTTGATTTTGTATCAGTGATGTGAAAAAGAATGAAAAACTGGGGGGAGATGCAAAATGGAGAGCCGGGATAGACTAATAAGGAATGTTTTTGAAGCTTATATCTTTAAAATTTTGGATTAATACTATGGTTTGAATTTGTTATAAGACATTAGATGATTAATGATATATAATTATATTATTTTAAAGGATATAAATTTTGTATTTAATGGAACTATGTGTCAACACTGGAAATACTGTACATTCTTGCTTTGACAATGTGCAGAACTGTCTGGTATTTATATAGTTAAACCAGCAACCAGGAAAGAGGGAGGAGCATAAGGATAGCCCGGGAGAAAGAAACCGGAAGTAAATCACATCTTCCAAGTTGATTGGAAGATGTGAACCATGACCCTACAATAAGGGAGTGGAAAATGTTTGGAATGTTATGCGTAACGGAAG
>NW_015406012.1:0-2566 GCF_001527695.2 Protobothrops mucrosquamatus
GGAAGATATGTTTTTATTGATATACTGTTGAATGGGAAAAAATGTCTGATTGTTGGATTATACCGTATTTTTCGCACCATAAGACGCACCTGACCATAAGACGCACATAGTTTTTAGACGAGGAAAACAAGAAAAAAAATATTCTATCTAAAATGAAGATAACACTGCATATATCCTTTTTTACCTTTAATATATATATATGTGTGTGTGTGTGTGTGTGTGTGTCTGTGTGTGTCTGTGTCTGTATATATAAAATAAAGGTAAAAAGATATACCGTATGCAGAGTTCTCTTCAATTTAGATGTCAAAAGGGTCTCTCTGTCTCTCTTTCTCTTCTCTTTCTCTTTCCTTTTTTCGTTCTTCTTTTTCTCTTTCCTCTCCCCCTTTATCTTTCTCTCTCTTTCCTCTCTTTCCCTCTTTCCTCTTTTTCTCTTTCTCTGTCTCTCTTTCTCTTTCCTCTTTCCTTTCTTTCCTCTCTTTTCTCAATCTTTTTTCTCTTTCCTCTTTTTCTCTTTCCTCTCCCCCTTTCTTTCTCTTTCCTCTCTTTCTCTCTTTCCTCTCCCTTTCTCTCTCTCTTTCCTCTTTTTCTCTTTCCTCTCCCCCCTTTCCTCTCCCTTTCTTTCTCTTTCCTCTTTCTCTTTCCTCTCTCTTCTCTTTCCTCTTTTTCTCTTTCTCTTTCCTCTTTTTCTCTCTTTCCTCTCCTTTTTCTCTTTCCTTTCTCTCTTTCCTCTAACTTTCTCTTTCTGTTTCTTTCTCTCTTTCCTCTTTCTTCCTCTTTCCTTTAACTTTCTCTCTTTCCTCTTTCTTCCTCTTTCCTTTAACTTTCTCTCTCTCTTTCCTCTCTCTTTCTTTCTGTCTCTGTCTGTCCCTGTCTCTCTTTCCTCTCTCTTTCTCTTTCTCTTCCTCTTTCCTCTAACTTTCTCTCTCTCTTTCCTCTCTTTCTCTGTCTCTCTCTTTCTCTTTCCTTTCTCTCTTTCCTCTTTCTCTTTCCTCTCTCTTTCTCTTTTCTCTTTCCTCTTTCTTTCTCTTTCCTCTTCTCTTTCTTTCCTCTCTCTCTTTCCTCTTTCTCTTTCCTCTTTCTCTCTCCTCTCTCTTTCTCTCTTTCTCTTTCCTCTTTCCTCTTTCCACTCTTTCTCTTTCCCTCTCTTTCCTCTCTCTTTCTCTTCTCTTTCCTTTTCTCTTTCCTCTCCCCTTTCTTTCTCTTTCTTTCCTCTCTCTTTCCCTCTTTCCTCTCTTTTTCTCTTTCTCTGTCTCTTTCTCTTTCCCTCTTTCCTCTCCATCGCCTCCTCGGCCGAACGGGCAGGGAAGGGGGAGCAGGCCGCGAGGCAGCGCCTCCCGCCCGCCGTCCCCATCGCCTCCTCGGCCGAATGGGCAGGGAAGGGGGAGCAGGGCACGAGGCAGCGCCTCCCGCCCGCCGTCCCCATCGCCTCCTCGGCCGAACGGGCAGGGAAGGGGGAGCAGGGCGCGAGGCAGCGTCTCCCGCCCGCCGTCCTTATCGCCTCCTCGGCCGAACGGGCAGGGAAGGGGGAGCAGGGCGTGAGGCAGCGCCTCCCGCCCGCCGTCCCCATCGCCTCCTCGGCCGAACGGGCAGGCAAGGGGGAGCAGGACGAGAGGCAGCACCTCCTGGCCGCCGTCCCCATCGCCTCCTCAGCCGAACGGGTGGGGAGGGGGAGCAGGACAGGAGGCAGCCGAAGAAGCAAGCGGCTGGGAGGCCGCGGCGGCGCCTACCTCCTACGCCCATCAGCTGGCGAGCCCCGGACCTGCGCCCGTCAGCTGGGAGGTCTGAAGACGGAGACGGCTGGCGTGCAGGGCGATGGGGAAGCGGTGGCTCGGTGGGCGCAAGAAGTAGGCGCGTGCGAATCCTGCGCGCGAATGTCAGGCCCACCCGACCATGCAAGGGCTTGCATGGTCGCCGGCGGCGGGGAGCGCGTCAGCGGCCCTTGGGGACCATGCAAGCCCTTGCAGTCGCTCCAGCCAAAGAAGCAAGCGACTGGGAGGCCGCGGCAGCACGGTTGGGAGGCCGCGGCGGCACCTACCTCCTGCGCCCGTCAGCTGGCGAGCCCCAGACCTGCGCCCGTAAGCTGGGAGGTCTGGAGACGGAGCCGGCTGGCGTGGAGGGCGATGGGGAAGCAGTGGCTCGGCGGGCGGGGTCCTGCTTGCGCGCGAATGTCAGGCCCACTCGCCCCATCTGTAAAAGAAAACGTCTTCCGCCCAAGCATAACGCCAGCAGTTCTGTGCCACAGAGGCTTGAAACACGGAGGCGCGGGACGCGGAGCGGCGCGGTGTGAGGCGGCATTCGCTCCATAAGACGCACAGATATTTTCCCCCATCTTTTGGGGGGGGAAAAGTGCGTCTTATAGAGCGAAAAATACGGTATGCACCAAATCAAAAACAGAAAAAGTTTTACAAATTGCTACATCGGAAAATAAATCAAATGGATTATAAATCGGTTATTATGATGGGAGATTGGAATGGTGTTTTGGATGCAAGAAGAGACAAGAAAGGTTCCTGTAAAGCATTTAACTCTTTATTGCCTAAAACTTTGTTTGACTTGAAAGATGAACTGG
>NW_015406013.1:0-2566 GCF_001527695.2 Protobothrops mucrosquamatus
AGCCGGCAGGAGGCCGGCGAAAGCTAGGTGTTTTAATGTTTTAATAGCAATAAATTTTTGTAACTTTTTAATCTCCTGGTGGTCTCACTGCTTGTGACCCTTCGAACATGAATTTACCCAGGAGTCATCCTCCAATTTTTAGAATTTTAAAGGACATATATATATATATATATATATATATATATATATATATATATATGAGTCTTTGGTCATTCGGGTTTTCTCCCGTGTAAGATTAGAAGTATCATAGCGACGTTTCGATGAAATCACATTCATCATCATCAGGCAGTGGTGGCGAACCTACAGGGTTAATATATATATATATATATATATATATATATATATATATATATATATATATATATATATATATATATATATACCAGTGGTGGCGAACCTATGGCACGGGTGCCAGAGGCGGCACTCAGAGCCCTCTCTGTGGGCACATGCGCCGTCGCCCCAGTCCTAGGCCTTCAGCTGGGTTTTATAAAACCTTTTCGCTTTAGGCCTCCGCCGCCATGTGCAAAAAAAAAAAGGTTCAATCAGTCAATTTCAACTTCTCGCGGAAAAAAAGAGATCTTGCAAAGTTGGAATTGATTGATTGAACTTTTTAGTCCCACCCAGTCTGCCGTTACCACCTCAGCCACGCCCACCCAGTGGGCCACACCCACCCGGCACCCGACAATGCATAAGTGGGTTTTGGGTTGCAGTTTGGGCACTCAGTCTCTAAAAGGTTCGCCATCACTGATATATACCTTCCCAAACAGAATTAGAGATGATTGGATATTTGCTTGGGGTGGTTGGTGATCTCTGAGCTGGGTGTTTTTCTTGTAGACGTTTCATTACCCAACTAGGTGACACCCTCGGTGCTAGAAGGGAGTGGGGTTTGCAGGAGGGAGGAAGAAGACTGTGGGGTCCTTGGTGTTCTCTGAGCTTGGGTGGTTTTCTTGCAGACGTTTCATGACCCAACTAGGTAGCATCCTCAGTTCTAGAAGGCTTTGTGGAATGGAGGAGGAGGAGGAGAACTGTGGGGTCCTTGGTGCTCTCTGAGCTGGGTGGTTTTCTTGCAGACGTTTCATGACCCAATTAGGTAACATCATCAGTGCTAGAAGGGAAATTGGTCTTCGGTCTTTTTTGTACTAGTGGCTTGCCCTGTCAGTGTTGGTGGGACTAGTCTTGCGGATCTTTGATTAGTTTGTCTGCTTTGATAGTTCCTTGATTGGGATATTATTCACATGATTGTTGTTCTAGTGCAGGGGTCTTCAAACTTGGCCCTTTTATGACTTGTAGACTTCAACTTCCAGAATTCCTCAGCCAGGCATGCTGGCTGAGGAATTCTGGGAGTTGAAGTCCACAAGTCATAAAAGGGCCAGGTTTGAAGACCCCTGCCCTAGCCTAGACCATTTCAGACTGTTAGATTTGCAAATAAAAGCTTTGTTGCAGCTGTGTTACTAGCCATCTTCTTTTATTCTGTTGCAGTCTTCTTTCTGTTGCTGTATCTTGCACTTTTTTTGCCGTAGCCGGCTATGACTGGGCCCAAAACCTGTTAGAAATTCTGTATATAGCCCTATAGAACACAAAACGATGCACCGTCGACATGTGCTTTACTTCTCGCAGTTAAGCAGAGAAACACATGTGGACAGTGCACTTTGTGTCCCGTAGAGCTATATACAGAATTTCTAACACAGACAAATGGCTGTCCAATCTCTGCTTAAAAAACCCTCCAGTGTTGGAGCACCCACAACTTCTGGAGGCAAAGTCATTCCACTGATTAATTGTTCTCACCGTCAGGAAATTATGAGCCTTCTTTGGCGTCCAAAAATCATCTCGACTGGATCCGTTACGGATGGGCAAGGTCTTCCCCAACCTGTCACCTTCTGGACACGCTCAGAGCGCAACGTCCAAGGTTGGATCAGGGTTTTTTTGTCTGTTGCCTGTGAGTCTTCTTGTTCTGTCCTTCTAGGGGTGACCGGGAAGGATGTTCTCATCCGTGAAGCCATATGAAAATCAGCGGTACTCATCTTTGAAGAAGGACTGTCAGAGGAGGAAAATCCTGTTTGAAGATCCGCTCTTTCCCGCCAACGATGAGTCGCTCTTCTACAAGTCTCGGATTCAGGGGATACAGTGGAAACGACCCAAAGTAAGGCCAACGGGGGAGATGGGTCGTGAAATTGGTTGGGGTCTTCATCTCTGAGATGTTCAGTGCTCAACCGTGCTTGATGGGACCGTGTCACTGACCCATTTGACCGTGTCTTTTTTTTTTCTCTCTCACTTCGTTCAGCCTTATATCCGATTCTCTAATCAGAGGAGCTTGATCGTAATCAAGAGAAGAGGATATTTGTAGCTCGGGGTTGAATTGTGGGGTCCCTGAGCTGGGTGGTTTTCTTGCAGACGTTTCATGACCCAACTAGGTAACATCATCAGTGCCAGAAGGGGAGAGGGGTTTGGGAGGGGGATGGCTGTGGGGTCCTTGCTGTTCTCTGAGCTTGGTTGTTTTCTTACAGATGTTTCATTACCCAACTAGGTAACATCAGTGCTAGAAGGGAGTTGGGGGGGGAGGAGGAGG
>NW_015406014.1:0-2566 GCF_001527695.2 Protobothrops mucrosquamatus
CCCCTGGGGGTCGCCAGCCGGCACTGTCTGGCTGACGGCACCCTGAGGAGACCCTCTCTGTGGGAGCGTATCGGCCGATGAGAGGTAATCTGCGGCAGAAGGCGGTCTCGGAGATAACCAGGTCCGATGCCATGGAGCGCTTTAAAGATGATAATCAACACCTTGAAGCGCACCCGGAAAGCCACCGGCAGCCAGTGCATCTCGCGCAACAGCGGTGTTACATGGGAGCGACAAGTCATTCCCATCACCGCCCGCGCGGCTGCATTCTGGACTAACTGGAGCCTCCGGGTGCTCCTCAAGGGGAGCCCCATGTAGAGAGCATTACAGTAGTCCAGGAGGGAGGTGACAAGAGCATGGGTGACTGTGCGCAAGGCATCCTGGTCCAGAAAAGGCCGCAACTGGTGAACCAGGCGTACCCGGTAAAACGCCCCCCTGGCCACGGCCGTCAACTGATCTTCTAGTGTCAGCCGTGGATCCAGGAGGACACCCAGATTGCGAACCCTCTCCGAGGGGGCCAAAGTTTCGCCCCCTATAGTCAGCGACGGAGTCAGCTGATTGTGTCTGGGGGCCGGCAACCACAGCCACTCAGTCTTGGAAGGGTTGAGCCTGAGTCTGTTTCTCCCCATCCAGACCCGTACGGCCTCCAGGCACCGGGCCATCACGTCAAGGGCATCATTGGGGTGGCCTGGGGTGGAAATGTACAGCTGAGTATCATCTGAGGATGGCTTCAAAAAGTAATTTCCCCAATGTAGGCTCTTTTTTAAAATAATATTTTATTAATTTTCCAGTTTTACATTTGGGTATTTAAAAAGCAACGTGGTGACTGGGTTTAATCGATAGTTCAATAACAAAATCTTTAGTGCAAATCTCAGGTTACAACACCAGATATTTCTTCTCTTTTTCCCTTAACATTTACTGTCTCGTATTCAAACTAGTACATTTCTAATTATATCAACTCAGTAAAAACATCATTATTACATTTATCAATAAAATTTTAAGCTTATACATATCTTAATTAAATTCAATCTTCATAAACACTCCATATCCCGTTATTAATTTTTACCAATGTAGGCTCTTTTTAAAACATACCTATGACTGTCTGTACAGAACTTTCAGTGGTGTACTTTGTTTTCAGACACAGACTTTTCCATTCTTGGCTTTTCCTATGGAGAAGGGCAAACACATTATTTTGATGATAGGATTTGTGATGATTTGAAATCTATTTTAAGGTGAATACATATTCTTATTTCTAGTGGCATCAGTACTGCTTTGTTTCCCCCCCCCCCCCCACATCCTTACAGAACTCTCTCTTATCCATAACCTATCTTCCCTGATGTTCAAGTAGTTCTCCTAGAAAATGCTGGCATCTCAACAGGTCACAGAATTGTCTAAGCCAGGGGTAGGCAACCTTGGCTCTTTTATGACTCGTGGACTTCAACTCCCAGAATTCCTGAGCCAGCATGGCTCAACTTGGAAACCTCTCCCTTTTCCCTCAGCATGGCTGGCTCAGGAATTCTGGGAGTTGAAGTCCACGAGTCATAAAAGAGTCAAGGTTGCCTACCCCTGGCCTAGACGTAGTGTTTCTCATCCTTGGCCACTTGATGATGGGAGGACTTCAACTCCCAGAATTCCTGAGCCAGCATGAGGGAAACTTTGGCCCCTTCATGACTCGTGGACTTCAACTCCCAGAATTCCTGAGCCAGCATGGCTCAACTTGGAAACCTCTCCCTTTCCCCTCAGCATGGCTGGCTCAGGAATTCTGGGAGTTGAAGTCCACGAGTCATTAAAGAGCCAAGGTTGCCTACCCCTGGTCTATGGAGATTCTCAATCATGCAGGTCAGGGTTGTCCCAAAGGTGTTTTGGCAAAAGGCAACTGGACTTTTCTTTTTTTTCCCCTTGTAAACGTTTTGTTTCACATCCAAGAAGCTTCTGTTTTTTGGGACCTCACAGAATTGTGTTACTTCAGTGATATTATTTCTGTGCCTTCATAGCCCATATTCTTTTGGGTATAACTTGTCAGGTTTTTCCGATGTGCAACCGAACCCGGGTCCTGCTGAGACAGGGACAATTGGATAATAATACTATTAATGCATAACTTGAACAGAATCTAATTATAATGCAATTTGCATCTGATTTCTACCATTCCCCCACACGATTTAAATTATTCAGGAAATTATTATCTTGCTTAATATATAAACATCACCGAATGGATACATTCTAGAAATGGTTATGGGTTGGTTAGTTTGTTTGTCTGTCCACCTACAGAGATCTATTGTACCTATGCTTGATGCCTATTCTCGGCTTAGTTATTTAAAAGGAAAGATAAGGAAAAGTTATATCCTGATAGTCTACCAAACCCACTATAATAATAATTAAAAAGATGAAGCATGACTTTTGTAACCAAATATCCTGCTTTTTGCTGACCCCCCATCTATGCTCAAGGTCTCTAGATACTCAATAGGAGCTTTTTAATTATTTTTCTCTGTTTGATGTTGCTAAGTATAACGAATGAATTTCAGAGGGACTGTTGTAGAATCCTTGATGCGTATCAGTTCAGTGCTGTTAG
>NW_015406015.1:0-2565 GCF_001527695.2 Protobothrops mucrosquamatus
AGAAATAAATGCTGGGGAATGATGGTCTCTAATAATCTGCATATGAAATGTTAAATTCGAAGTAACCAGGAGAACATACCCATATGTACCCTCTTTGGAAATAATGGAAAGGAGGCGCTCCTTTGAATCTTTTTCCAATGTTTCTATAGAATTACATGTGGAATTGTTTGCAGCCTGAGGAATTGTGTATATAATGTCAAATGGTAAAGAAGGGAAGTCAACCTGAAATGTTAAAATAATAAATCATTAAACTACAAAACAAGAAAGATCTACTGGCATTTCACAGTTTTTCACACTTAAATTTCAATCTCTTTCACCTTGTTTCTTTTCCTTCCCTACTGTCTATCTATATACTATTAAAAACTGATTCCTGCAATCTTTAACTGGATGAAACAGTGCACCGTAGGCCAAAACATTTTGAATGAAAGTTCTTTAAATGGGCTAACTTATAGAATGTATCCACAACCCCGGGGCCCATGACTCCCACGGCAAATTTTATAAAACATTTTATGACATAGCCATTATCATAAAGTAATTTATGACATAATACAAAATGTCATAAAACATTTCCTAAGCTGATGTTAAGACTATGCCATACGATTCAGAGCAAGGGCTATTTTCATCCCAACTTTTCTAGTGAAGGTGGTATATTAGAAGCTCTCTGACTGTTAAAGGCATTGGCAGAATCTGGTAAGGAAATATCTTTGAAATAATGGTCCACGAGGGCACGGTTGTCTAGATATACAATGAAATACACTACAGGAAAATAATACCTGAGAGACATTTATAGTATCTGAAAGTTTGTCATGTGTAATTGCATACAGTAGACGTACATGAAGTAGGCACTGATGTTAGAAACCCAGGTGCTTGCTATTTTGTTTACCATATCAAAGGGATACCATTTAAAAATGGAAACAGTAGTAAATTAATATTCACAACTACTTCTAAGTTTAGCTTACTGCAACATTATTCCACTGGAGCTTTGTGTCTGGACACTGCTTCTTCTCACAAGTGGACAGAAAGTGCAGTTTCCAAATCATTTGTTTGTGATTTGGCTAAGGTTAAGCATGTAATACTTATACATGCTTACACACTATTTCTGAGAGCCACAAACCACAAACCACAAACACATTATGGTTTACAATAGGTAGACAATATTGCCTGTTTCCAATTAACCATAGACTTATTAATCCATAAATGAGAAGTGCATTTCTCAATATTTATGGGAGGAACCACTGGCTGAAACTCTTGAATGCCCATGCAACCATTTCCAAATAATAAGTACATATCTCTGTATTACACCAATACCCCAGGATAAGAGAACAAATCAAATAAAAATATAAGGAGAAAATCCCCAAACAATGTTTCGGCAGAAAGGCATTCAGAATTGAATATGTTCAGGAATATGGAAGAGATTCTAATTTATCTTATTAACTCTGCAAACAGTTTTGCATGTTAAAAAAATGATTTAAAAATTTCAGATACGAACCTTTACAAACTGTCTAATCTCAAATGCAAAACTACTATTCTATGTGCAAACTGGCCTATCTGAGCATCCTGGAAACTTCAAAATGCTTGGAATGGCTTGATGGATAACCCTAGTAAAATAAAAACAATTTTATTCTCATGTGCTATTTTGTGGATGATTTGAAAGACCAAACAGAAATGGGACCTAATTCTATTTCTATTGGGAAACAGATCATATTACATTTTACCAATATAAGTAGAATATAAATGCTTTTTTAAAACATTGAGGAAACAGTATTACCTGCAACACTATCCTTTCCATTAGGTTTCCTTTTTTATGTGCTACTCCACATAAACTTTGAGGAGGTGTCCAAAGATGTAAAAGTTTTGTTCCACATGTTAACATTCTAAAAGCATAGAATATATAATTTAATTTAATGTCCACATTTCAGAAGAATACATATTAGGAAAAAAAATTATCACCTGAGGAATACCACTAATTCCTCATGTATAATTGTGATCTATAGAAATTCCTGTGCATTAAATCTTAATATAAATCCTACAATCCCTTTTTGTAGAAAATTTTATATCGAGACAATCCGAAATACTCGAGGTTACTAATGAACATAGTAGGATGTTAATCCAAAACAGACAAATACAAGATTAGACTAGGCAGTATTATACAAACCTTTTTGTATGTGCTTTTTTTTTCAAATGCTTACTTAAAAGTATATTTATATACAATTTCCCCCCAAATATCCAGCACATTATAGTTGAAAAAAGAGCTCTAAGAGTTACAGTTAAACATTTTAGTTGTATAGATCAAGAGTGTACATTAAGACAAGTTGTGGTGGTTTATGGCAGTCAGCAAGAGTCAATGGCATCTAACTGAGAAACTGCACAATAACACCCGCATGCATGTCATTTCTAAAAGAACTGACAAGACACGTTCTTATCCTCAAAAAACTCCCATCTAAAATGATGTCTAGCAGCAAAAGATCCAAAAAGGCTGATGCTCCACAGACAGAACACATAGAAATCCACAGCATCCTTAAGCAGAAGACCTGTGCAAACCATAAGCACTCAGCCATCTGCATC
>NW_015406016.1:0-2565 GCF_001527695.2 Protobothrops mucrosquamatus
AAAAAAAAAAGTCCAGCTATTTAAATTCTGTGTCATCCTGTTTCACAAAGGCCTCCTTTCCCGAGGGCCTCGGTAATTACTGGCCCAATTAGGTGTTAATTACTGGCTCAATTAATTAAGCAGGAAACATTCCAGGCTCAACAGAGCAATCTCTACAGGGGGTGGGAGTTTTCTTTAATTATTATCTTTACATTTGCTGCTGTGTTTTTCTTTGGAAGGCTCAATTCTTTGTTTGCATGGCTGTTTTCATTCATCAGGATGAAAAGAGAGGGAGGAGGAGGGAGGGAGGGAGGGAGGGAGGAAGGAAGGAAGGAAGAAGAAAAAGGGAGGGAGGGAGGGAGGAAAAAGTAAAAAAGTTAGGGAAGGAAGGAAGGAAGGAAGGAAGGAAGGAAGGAAGGAAGGAAAGAGGGAGGGAGGGAGGGGGAGGGAGGGAGAGAAAAGTTAAAAAGGTAGGTAGGAAAGGAAGGAAGGAAAGAGGGAGGGAGGGAGGGAAGGAAGGAAGGAAGGAAAGAAAGAAGGAAAAAGGGAGGGAGGGAGGGGAGGGAGAGAAAGTAAAAAAGGGAAGGAAGGAAGGAAGGAAAACAGAACAGCAAACATAACAGAATAACAGAATTGGAAGGGATCTTGGAGGTCTTCTAGTCCAACCCCCTGCTCAAGCAGGAGACCCTCTTCCATTTCGGACAGACGATGGTCCAATCCCCCCCCAAAACCCTTTAAAAACTTCCTACTAAGACAAGCCTCCTGGACGTACAGAAGCCCCCCCTCCTACGGTACCTGCTTGTTCCCGCGGGAAGCCATTTCCGCCCCGGGCAAGGTCAGGTTGCGTTTGGATCTGCGCAGGAATCGGGCCATCAGTCTCCGAGACCCCCGGCACGCCTTGAGGTCCCCCAGAGAACGCGTGATAGTCTTTGATTGGTGATGAGGCAACTTCTGTGGCAGTTCCAGCTTGGATTTCCCGTCCAGGTGAGCCAGCAAGGGGGGGTCGCCGAGGGAGGGGCGCAAGCGAGAAGCCCCCGAATACGGTCCTGAGAAGGGAGGGCAGAGAATTTAAGTTGCGGGTGCACAAACTGTACGACAGCCCCTCCCTCCCTCCCCCAATAGCTGCTTACAAGCAAGTTACGGCCTCTTGTAGCCCCCCAGCAGCCAAGTGACCGCAATTTATGATGCTTCAGAAGAAGCCAGGGTGAAGTTCCAATTTCCAGGAAAGAAAAGAAAAAAAGCCCGTAGCGAACAAGGGGTCCGCTTAACGACCGCCGTGAAAACGTCATAAAATCGGGTCTGGGCGGGTGAATTGCTTTGCAACAGTCAGCGACTTACGACGGTCAATGAGGATCGTAGCTCAAAGGCTACCTCACCAGGTAAGCCCGCGAGTTACCATCACACAATTCAGCCTGCGTTGCTAAGGGAAAGACTGGCTCGGCGGATTTTGCCCCATTTTAGGGCCTTCCTCGTCTCCGTTGTTAAGTGAATCACCCGGTTATTAAGTGAATCTGGCTTTTCCCCTTGACTCGGCCCGTCAGATGGCCGCAAAAGGGGATCACGTGACCTGCCGGAACGCTGCAACCCGTCATAAATATGAAGCCGTTGCCAAAGGTCTGAATTTTTATCCCATCACCCTGCGATGGATGTCAAGGGCGAAAAACGGTCCTACGTCCCCTTTTGCGGCGCCGTGGTAACTTTGAACGGCCGCTAAACGAACGGTGGTAACTAGAGGACTTGCTGCGCTGCCTGCAGAATTTCTAAAAATTAAGCGACCATACGGGTGACTCTTCTTTGAAACCTGTGGCTTTGGAGTAAGCGTCGGTTGTTGTCGTTTTAAGTCTGTGTGACGACAATTAGTGTGACCACAACACAGGAAAACGATGATTCTAGGGGGGAGGGAGGGTGAACTCACACCACTAGGCAGTACAGTCCTCACCTGTTTCCGCCGACGAATGAGAGGCCTCGTCTCCAGACCCTTTGGTGCAAAATACTTCCTGATCGTCGCTTTCTGTGGGGGGTGGGGTGGTGGAAGGGAGGAAAAAGCAGGAGAGAAAAGAGTTAAAATCTGGGGAGGGGTTCGTGCCCCCCCAAAAAAGGTAGGTTTGATTTGGGCCGGGAAGGAGAGGGGGGGCCACCCTGTGGCACTGTGGGTCCCCGGCCTGTATTAAATTCAGACAAGGGCTTGGCCATCTCCACTTTTCTGTGGCTTCTCCACCTACTGGAAGGGCGTTTTCTGCAGAAGTTGGGGGTGCCCCATCATTGGAGGCTTTTAGGAAGAGATTGGACAGCCACTTGTCCAGAATGTTACAGGATTGACTCCCTGAGCAGGGGGTTGGACTAGAAGACCTCCAAGGTCCCTTCCACCGCTGTCATTCAGTCATACTTACCAGCCTCCCTGGACATGCCCATTCCAGGGTCGCTGTGGGACCGCAGCAGGGAACAACGGATCAAGGGGGACTGGCAGGACGTTTCGCTGCTCCGGCGCTGCTGTCTGAGCCCTTTGCGCGCCGACACCGCCGTCTTGGGCTTCACGCGCACCTCGGGAAAACACGGGCCCGCGCCGTGGCCGAGACCCTCCAGGCG
>NW_015406017.1:0-2565 GCF_001527695.2 Protobothrops mucrosquamatus
GAAAGGGAGAGGTTTCCAAGCTGAGCCATGCTGGCTCAGGAATTCTGGGAGTTGAAGTCCAGGAGTCCTAAAAGAGCCAAGGTTGCCTACCCCTGCTCTAAACTAATAAAGTCTACATTAATTAACATTAATTATGCTTTCATATGTTCCTCTGACTGAGGGGTCTTCAAACTTGGCCCTTTTATGACTCGTGGACTTCAACTCCCAGCATTCCTGAGCCAGCCATGCTGAGGGGAAAGGGAGAGGTTTCCAAGCTGAGCCAGGCTGGCTCAGGAATTCTGGGAGTTGAAGTCCACCAGTCATAAAAGAACCAAAGTTGCCTACCCCTGGTTTAGGGCCATAACTGAGAAAAGAGCAATAATAATAATATTGAGAACACTCCAAGTTAAAAAAAAACCATCACAAACATTATCTAAATCAACGCAGCTCTTGAATTTTTACCTCTGCAAGTGACTTATCACCAGCTTTTGAATACTGGAGTAGGAAGATTCCATGGACTGGCCCAGTTTTTTTAAACCCTGTGGGAAGAAATGGCACCTTTTGTCCAGCTTGACAAAACAACACAAACCACCATAATTTCATACTACATAAGCTGGCCTACCTTTACTGTTAGCTGATTCATTAGCAGGGCCTGAAGTTCAATACTTTTGGGAGAAGGAGAAGAAGGGGGGGGGGGAGGGAGAAAAAATGGACACAACTTCATTTTTTTTTCCTGTTGGAAGAACAGTCAAAATCTAGACAAGGTTTGAATACGCACCTTGCTTTGCCCCACAAAAGTAACTCCATAAATTCATCCTGCACAGAGGTGGTGGTATCCTTCTCCTTAAAAAAAAAAGGAAAAAAAAAGAGATTGTTGCACCCAGGCATTTCAATCGCCACAAAAGAATATAGAGAAGGCAGATCTCAAGGTTTATAGGCAAGAAAAGAGCAGGCTGAGTCACCATCCAAATATTATCTCTGAATTTTACTCCTTTCCTGTCTTCCATATGAATTTCCCATTGTTATTTCCAGCTGATCTTCCAATAGCCGAGATGGTCAGACCCGACTGGGATGGAGAATAACAGGAAATCTCAATCTAGTGGACTTGACTGACAACGTCAGAAGAATCCTGGAAGATGGCACGGATGGGTCACCTTATAGGGGAGATTGCTAGCATAAGATTTTAATAAAATACAGGTAATCCTCGACTTACAACGGTCAGAACGGGATCACATGACTCTGGGACGCTGCAACTGTCGTAAGTACATGTCAGTTGCCAAGCGTCTGAATTTTGATCACGTGATCATGGGGTTGCTGCCGACGGGCGTAAGTGTGAAAAACGGTCATAAGTCACTTTTTTTCAGTGCTGTTGCTAACAATTCACTAAACGAACTGTTTAAATTCAGGACTATTTGTCATTAAAAAGTGTACTGGGTAATGCAGGATTAAAATAATAACTGGAGGGGATCGTTTTTTCAGCATACCTGCACAAACTTGGTTAATCGCGAATCCATTTGCATCAATATTTCTTCCCAAGCTTCACACATACAACTCAGGGAAAGCTTGATGTACTGTTCACAAATAGGAGAAAAAAACATCGTTGTTGTTTTTTTTAAAAAAATAACATTGTATTGATTTTCTATTATTACATTTCATTAGTGCTTAGATTTGTGACTTGTTTTGCTTAGTAATACAAGTTAAGCTCTTTTTCCAGCCATTGATAAAATAAGTTCCACATATTTTGTATCTTCTTTTTCTTTAATATTCAATCATCAAATATTAGTGGGAAAAGGCATCAGAGATTTTATTACCGTACCTGCAGGAGAGTTGAAATGTGTGTAAATTTTCGGGCCATTCGAGTCACTTCTGGTAAATAGGTTGAGAGCAGGCTGGTATCCATCTAAATTAGAGAACCAGTTTGTAATCTGACAAATGGTATAAGGTTTCCTGCCTGAGCAGGGGGTTGGACTAGATGACCTCCAAGGTACCTTCAAACATCATCATCATCATCATCATCATCATCATCATCATCATCATCATCATCATCATCATCATCATCATCATCGCTTTCCCCTCCAAAAGGAAAAAAATAGATAGATAGATAGATAGATAGATAGATAGATAGATAGATAGATAGATAGATAGATAGATAGATAGATAATGGATGGATGATAGATAAGATAGAGAGAGAGAGAGAGAGAGATGGATGGATAGATAGATAGATAGATAGATAGATAGATAGATAGATAGATAGATAGATAGATAGGAATAGATGGATGGATGATAGATGACAGAGAGAGAGAGAGATGGATGGATGGATGATAGATGATTAGGTAGGTAGGTAGGTAGGTAGGTAGGCAGGCAGGTAGATAGATAGGTAGATAGATAAGATAGATAGACAGAGAGACAGAGAGACAGACAGAGAGAGAGAGAGAAAGAAAAAGAAAAAGAGATAAAGATATTTAAAAAAGAAGTTTTAGCCTTCCTGTGGAGTTGATTTCTTGGTTTGGTCTACACAGCGGAGCTCACAAAACAAACCAACCTAGGAACAGGATGGGAGTCAAATAATCACATCCTGCCGGTGAA
>NW_015406018.1:0-2565 GCF_001527695.2 Protobothrops mucrosquamatus
GCTGCTAAGGGCTCAAATCCGCGCCCTGAACACCACCTACAGAATTCCCTCCAGGTTGCGTCATATATTCTATTCGTAGAAGGTCGCCTGGATTGTTGGATCATGTCTATTACCCTTGTTGAATATGAGTCCTGACTCAATGCCCGGCGTTCAAGTGCCAAGCGGCTAACTGTAACCACTGAGGGTCTGGATGCTGAAGTTCCCCCTGCGTGAGGGAGATGCGGTCCGGTGGAATGCGCCACGGAGCCTCGATGGAGAGATCCGTCAGATCGGCAAACCAGGGGCGCCTGGGCCAGTGAGGTGCGACCAGAAGTATTTCCTCCCGTTCCTGCAGCGTCTTCCGAATTGTGGCCGGAAGAAGTGGAAGGGGAGGGAAGGCGTACAACAGTCCCTTTGGCCAGGGACTTCGAAGGGCATCCGTTCCCTCCGCTGACGGTGAGGGGAACCTGGAAAAGAACCTTGGTAGTTGGGAATTGTTCGCGGAGGCAAAGAGGTCTAGGACCAAGAGGCCAAACCTGTCCGTGATCTCCTGGAACACCTGCGGGTCCAGCTGCCATTCTGCCTGGTCCACCGTTGTTCTGCTCAGGGAGTCCGCCTGCTGGTTGGACTCTCCGGATATGTGTTCTGCCCTGAGGGAAGCAAGGTTTAGTTCCGCCCACGCCCCCAACAATTGGGCCTCCTCCATGAGGGCCCTTGACCTTGTCCCCCCCTGTCTGTTGATGTGCGCTTTGGCTGCTACGTTGTCGGTAAGCACTAAGATGTGCTGTCCCTTTACTATGCCCCTGAAATGTCTTAGGGCCAGGCGAATCGCCCTGAGTTCTAGCCAGTTTATGTTGTTCTCCAATTCCTGCTCTGACCACTGGCCCTGTGCCCAGTGGAAGTCCAGGTGTGCTCCCCAGCCGAACAGACTTGCGTCTGTGGTGAGGATCATCCTTGTTGGTTCCTTGAACACCGACCCCCGCGTCAGAGCCGGAGAAGTCCACCATCGGAGGGAGTTCAACGCCGCCTGCGGAACTCGAACCTTCCGGTTGGATGCGCTGATGCGCAGTCTCTGGAATGGGAGAAGGAGCCACTGTATCTCCCGGGCATGAAGGCGGGCCCAAGGTACGATCTGTACGCAGGATACCATCTTCTCCAGAAGCTGCGATAATGATACCAGGGAAGTCACTCTGGTTCTCTGGATTCTCTGGACTGCCTTGCGGATGCTGGTCCAGCGATCCTGTGATAGATATACCGAACAGCTGCTTGTATCAATTATTGCTCCTAGGTGAAGGAGCCTTGTTGAGGGTATCGTGTGGCTCTTGCGAAAGTTGACAGAGAACCCATGGTCCTGTAGGGTACTAATTGTTAGGGTGAGGTCTGATTGGGCCCTCTGCGCGGAGGATGACTGAATTAGTATGTCGTCCAAGTAGCACTGGACCCTGATGGGGACCCGTCTCAGGTGTGCGGCCAGTGCCGCCAGTACCTTGGTGAACACTCTAGGGGCTGAGGATAGGCCGAATGGTAGGGCTCTGTATTGGTAATGGACCTGGTTGTAGCAAAACCTAAGGAACTTACGGTGGCCCGCTAAGATGGGAACGTGTAGGTATGCCTCGGTCAGGTCTATGGAGGTAAGGAAGTCCCCTTGTCTGATGCCAGCCAGGATTGACTGTAGGGATTGCATCTTGAACTTCCTGTACTTTAAGAAGAAATTTAGGTCCTTAAGGTCCAGAATTGCCCTCCAGCCCCCTGATGTCTTAGGAACGACGAACAGGTTTGAGTAGAACCCCTGACCCAAGTGATAAATTGTAGTAGAATGTTGATAAATTTTAAAGTTGGTCTTGGAGCATGAAGACTAAGTCGAAAAACTGGGGAGCACATGGCGTGGTACTGATATTTATAAACTCAGACTTAGTCACGTGGAGCAGGAAGGTTAAGATAACCCATTGGTGAATTATCCATCCAATCATGTTGGAGAATGTTACTTCTCTGTTAGAGGACTTAGAACTGGGTTCCAAGTAGGCGTGCCAACTTGCTGTATTTCCAATTTACAGAGATATACGGAGAGATCGGTGGGACCAAAAAGAAAAGCTTGAGAAGCAGTGATTTCCATGATGATGGCAAAAGTGAATGAGAACTTCCAACTTCCAACTCTTTTATTCTATGTTCTATGTTCTAATTAGACAATAACAGCAGGAGAAATCCTGGAAGGCTCAAATTTAGCAGAGAAAGGAGCAAAAATATTTCCAGTGAGTGCTTCCTAGTTCTACATATATAATAAAGAATTAATGCACTTTTCCCACAAGACCATTGTTTGGGTAACAATTAATTCACTCTCACTATTTTGATATATATTTTGGTTTCAGCTTAGAAAGCTGCTTCCAAAAGTGCTGAACACTATTTCAGCCTCTGTTCCAGGGAGCCAACAATTTTTGGTCTTTCTGGGATTTGAGAGACAAAATGTATGCTATTTAAGACGGAAAAAGGAGCTCATTATTATAAGAAACAACAGTTTCTCCAGAATGTCATCTTTTCAGAAAGATCATACAAAGTAACACTTTCTGAGCTTCAAAAGATAATTAAATG
>NW_015406019.1:0-2565 GCF_001527695.2 Protobothrops mucrosquamatus
GACGGTGGGCAATGGGAGGATTTATATTGCTGTCTGCAAGGAATATAAATTCTTCCATTCCCCACCATGCAGTCAGAGCTGAAGACGTTTCTTGGATAAGAAGCAGAATTTCCACAAAGAAAAACAAGAAAATCCAGTTGCCTCTTGAAAAAGCACCTTTGGGACTATTGTTTTCACTATTATATGGGAAATTTAAAATATTTTTTTTTAATAATCCCCAATCTTATTTTTCTGTAGATTGGGAGGTACAGTAAGTAACATTCTGCATGGAGAAGTTTTTATGGTTTTACCTTGTGAAAGCAAGGGATTTACTTTGAAAAACTCTAATATTTAGTTTCACGAATGCTCAGAAAATTGTGATGGAAAGTTCTAAGTGGAGTTGTTTTAACCTGAGCTTGGATTTTCTTTTTCTTTCTTTCTTTCTTTTTCTTTTTATATAGTAGACTAACCAAAATTGGCAAAACCTGTATTTTTTATTTATTTTTATTTATTTGTTAAATTTATTTGCCGCCCATCTCACCGCAAGGGACAGTGACAGTATAACTCCATCTGTTATACAGAAGCATGTAAAAGTTCTGATCATGTATTTCTGCTATTAGAATCCATAACTGTTGCCCAAATAATCATTCTTTATACTAAGGAAACTAGTTTGTGCATAAGGCAACATAAATCTTGATTAATATGTGTTGCCAAATGCTATGGTTGCTTCCAGGAGTGCAGACCACCACACCATGCAGGAAGAAATATGAAATGGTTCTCTGAGGTGTGCTTTGAAACCAGACTGAAAAACAACTGAAAACCATTCTTGACTCAAA
The DNA here is from genome assembly GCF_001527695.2 of Protobothrops mucrosquamatus. Taxonomy (NCBI): domain Eukaryota; kingdom Metazoa; phylum Chordata; class Lepidosauria; order Squamata; family Viperidae; genus Protobothrops; species Protobothrops mucrosquamatus. The sequence continues at coordinate 816 of NW_015406019.1, forward strand.
TGATTGAAATTAATCTAAACTATTACAGGGTTGTTATGTCCAAAAGCCTGCCATCACAACAACATTTGTAGTGGCAGCTATGATAACAGGATTATATGATGAGGAAAATATACAGTGATGCATTACATCGCAGTTCTGATATTTTTCTATATATTTTCTATAATTTAATGGTTGCTAAATGTATAGATGACTTCTAGGTACTGGAACTTTTGTCATCTAAGTAATTTTTAAGGTCACACTAGGCAAAATATCCCAATAATGTTTCCCAATCTATTTATGGAAAATGCATAAAGAAGCAATATTGTTTTCCTTGTTTCAACTGGTTACACAGATCGTTGTGAGCAGTCAAATGATAGGAGCTAAACCCATGCATCACTCACCCTATCAAGAGAAATGCTTAAAATCTTTTCTGAAACCCATTAAGTCCTGAAATACAGTATTGCTGAGCATCCAAAATGTATATAAAGTCATAATAAAAATAGCCGCATTTATTCCAGGATAGCTAAAAAAAAAGTGTATATTTCTTGATCACATAAAGTGGCATTGCTAGATCTCCATCCTTCCTTCCTTCCTTCCTTCCTTCCTTCCTTCCTTCCTTCCTTCCTTCCTTCCTTCCTTCCTTCCTTCCTTCCTCCCTCCCTCCCTCCCTCCCTCCCTCCCTCCCTCTTTTTTTTCTCTCTCTCTTTCTTTTTCTTTCTTCTTTCTTTCTTTCTTTCTTTCTTTCTTTCTTTCTTTCTTTCTTTCTTCTCTTTTATTTATTTAAAGCACTTATATGCATTGTTAGTTTCTTTCATGATTGGAACTAAGAAGCTTTCTTTTCTGATTCTATGTAAAACACTGTATTTCTTAGCTGCATGGCAGATTTTGTGCATCTAAGAATAGTTAACCCAAACAGGACGGCTGCTTCAATATAGCCATTTAAGGAAGTCTGAAATGTTCAATTGGTTTGCAAAGAGAGAGGCATGGGTGCAGTTGGAAAATGTAATCTTTTCTATTACTCTGTCTCCTTTCTTCTGTCTCCTTTCTTCTGACTCCAGAGAATCCTCAAATACCCTAGAGCTGTAAAACTCAGGGTGGTCTTAAGTACACTTTCAGTAGTCATAACAGGGGGTTTGTGGTTGTGGTAACCAAGTTTTGCTGCCCTTGGTTTATTGAAGGAAAGATTAAACAAGGCAGTAAATAAGCAAGCAGGAAACTACTTAGAAATGCAAATGTATTTACAGCTGTAGTCCTGCTTATAATACTCTATATAATTTGACAAAATAAATTTTGATAGGGGACCATGTATGCAAATGGTATACAATCCAGGCACCCCGTTTGATATTTAGAAGGCCATTATTTGAATAGAAAGAGGCTAGGGTATTTGGAACAGCAGGAATCTATTCTTTGGCATTCACGGAAATTGTTAGATGACCTTTTTGTGCATATATTGGTTTAAGGGCTAAAGAACAAGAAGTCTGAAAATGGTTTTCATTAAAGTCCATTTACATGAGTTGGGTATTTAATACTGTAAGTCTGCAAAGTTTGGGGAATTTGGAAAGCGACTTGTATATTAAAATAAATCAGAGGGTTAAGAGCCTATAAAATTTGCTATAAATTCCAATTGAGATAATGGTAAAAGGCAATTGTATGCAGTAATAAACTATTTGAAATAAGTGACGATTAAGCAACTTTAGACTGAATAACTATACTTTGTACTAAACTTTGACTTTATCTACACACATTTTACTTTGTAATGTATTTATTTGAA
>NW_015406020.1:0-1107 GCF_001527695.2 Protobothrops mucrosquamatus
TGCATGCAACGTTTCTGGGTAACCATTTGCAGATATTGGGTTTAACATCAAACTCTACATACAGGGAGCCAGAAAAAAAACATGCCAGCCTTTCCTATGAAAGCTGGGATATCCAGAAGTCACCAGAGTTGGCCTTTGAGTAGCATATTTGGTTTTGGTCACCACGATGTAAAAAAGATGCTGAGGCTCTAGAAAGAGTACAGAGAAGAGCAACAAAGATGATCAGGGGACTGGAGGCTAAAACATATAAGGAACGGTTGCTGGAATTGGGTCTGTCTAGTTTAATGAAGAGAAGGACGAGGGGGGACATGACAGCAGTCTTCCAATATCTCAGGGGCTGCCCCAAAGAAGAGGGAGTCAAGCTATTCTCCAAAGTGCCTGAAGGCAGGACAAGGAGCAACGGGTGGAAGCTAACCAAAGAGAGAAGCAACCTAGAACTAAGGAGAAACTTCCTGTCAGTGAGAACAATTAACCAGTGGAACAACCTGCCTCCAGAAGTGGTGAATGCTCCAACACTGGAAGTTTTTAAGAAGAGACTGGACGGCCATTTGTCTGAAATGGTATAGGGTTTCCTGCCCGAGCAGGGGGTTGGACTAGATGACCTCCAAGGTCCCTTCCAACTTTTTTTTAAATTATTATTATTATTATTATTATTATTATTATTATTATTATTATTATTATTATTATTATTATTATATCAGGGAAAGCCAAGCCAACGAGGGGAGTGGGCTGAGTCGAACATTACTTTTGCATTTGGATTTAAATGAATAAATCGGTATGATACCTACACATTAATAATTTAAACAATCCCACGTATTGAAGAATTATGTCCTGATGTCACCTTAAAGCTTACAGTCCTTGGAGCAGTGATTGGAAGGGAATGTCCGGTCCCTTTTAACCTCTGGGCGATCGCAACTGTCATCCAAAATTCCCTTAATTTCTCTAAATGCTAAATGTCGTGCTCGCTTCCTCGGCTTTGCAGCTAAAGAAAGCTTGTTGAAACTTAAAATTGATTTGTTATTTATCTGACTGACAACAAAGGCAGAAAAAAAAGGTTGTAATTCTAGGCACTGGGGAGATTGAATTCCTGTATCACTGTTAGCTACA
>NW_015406020.1:9842-12407 GCF_001527695.2 Protobothrops mucrosquamatus
ATTACTTGAGGAGCTCAAAAGCTCCTGCCAGATTTCATCAGGGCCAGGAGGAGCTTTTGGTTTGGAGACGTTTCCCTCACTTCATTCTGGATGCTGCCTCCTTCCCTTCCCCGGAAGGAAACCAGAGCTGCCAGTTTCCTCTTGCTTCTATGAATGGCACCAACCGTTTTCTAAGAAATGTGCTTCAACATTTTTAACGTTGGTGGGGGGAAGGGAGGGCTGCAGGGCCTTTGGTCTTCCTCTTTTCTTTTTTTTTAAACCATTCGTATTTTAGCCAGGTTTTCATTTCTCCGGCTTTGCTGATGGAGGCTGCCGATAAGACAGCGGCTTACAGCCCTTTCTGCAGCTGAGAGCCATCCCAAATTCCCTGCATTTGCACATTTTTAACTCATGCCGGGATCAGCAGAGTGCTCACCCATTAGCTAACCAAATGGGCTGGGTTTGTAAGGCACGCTCGCTCACCATCAACACTTCCATCAAACGAGAAAACCGAACGTGTTGCCAGGTCTTCAACTAAGCTACTAAGGGTGCTTCAGTGTCATGGAGGACTTTGGCCGCTATGAAAATGAACAGATAATTTATTGTGATCATTTCAAGGTGCTGGCTGTGACTAAATGACATAGGGCCTGGTTTTAGGAGGTCTTCAACTTAGAATCATTTTACTGTCGTTCAAAGTTACAACGGCACTGAAAAAAAGTGAATTATTATCATTTTTCACACTTACGACCATCCTTTCCTTAGTTTACAGATATCTCAAAACTAATCCACTCTGGTGTGAGAGCTACAGTAGCACTTTTTTAACATGTCCAAGCCTAAGGGAGCTTCAGGAGTTGAGGGACTCTCCCTCATTGAGCATATTTAAGCAGAGGCTGTGAATAGTGTGAGGATGTTGTAGATGCCTCCTGCAGTGAAAATCCAGCACTGAGAGAAAATGATTGTGTTAAGTGAATCTCCAAGAAATCTCCAAGAAATTGGTCCAGTCACACAACATAATTAACTCAACATTAACATTTGCTAAGTCCTCCCCTTAAACTAACCAGTCTCCGTTTGTACAACGTAAGCTCCAAAATATCTAACTTATCAAGTCCTATTAATCAGGTCCTAATAACTAACTAAACTTATTAACTAAGGTTAAATGTAATCCTGGCACATATTACAAATATGGTTACTATGATTGTAATTGACCTGGTTCGGAAAGAACACAGCATGGATGTCTACACAGTACAGTAATCTATCAGCCATCAATAATGAACCCGATGGATGTAATCTGGCATAAGATACTTTTTCTTTTTGTCTTACTCCTATATAATCATCTCTGGAAGTATTACTCTACTAGAACAAGATTTATAAATGGGAATGTCCATTAGAGAAAGTGGAGAAACCTAGGTATATGGTCAAATGCGATTAAAGGAATCGATGTTAGCAAATGAACCACTCATTGAAAACTGGTTGTTTTAATGAACTGAGTCAAAAGAAGCCAGGGTAGAAAACTTAATTTAATAAAATTAAGAGGCCATCACTCAATAGCACAACTCCTTGTCTCCTGACTCGCCTCAACTACCACACTCAGACAAACCTGGTCCTCTGTAAAGAGCCATCATTTATGAAATCGGGATGTTGTGGCCTATATTAGGGATATTCTTAAAATCTAAAAAGAAAAAACTACCATATCTTGCGGCTTTTAAAAATGCACAATTCTGGCAAAAGCAGATTGTACATCATGTGTGTGTTTAGAGATAGATGTTTCACCCTTGCATCTTATTTAAGGATTTCAGGATAATAAACTGTCCTGATCTGCCACTCTCATCTCAATATCTGAAACCATGATTGAAATAAATAGAATACTATAATAATAAGAATAATGTTGGAAGGGACCTTGGAGGTCATCTAGTCCAACCCCCTGCTCAGGCAGGAAACCCTATACCATTTCAGACAAATGGCTGTCCAGTCTCTTCTTAAAAACTTCCAGTGTTGGAGCATTCACCGCTTCTGGAGGCAGGTCGTTCCACTGGTTAATTGTCCTCACTGCCAGGAAGTTTCTCCTTAGTTCTAGGTTGCTTCTCGCCTTGATTAGTTTCCATCCGGTGCTTCTTGTCCTGCCTTCAGGCGCTTTGGGGAATAGCTTGACTCCCTCTTCTTTGGGGCAGCCCCTGAGATACTGGAACGCTGCTATCATGTCCCCCCTCAGTCCTTCTCTTCATACTGTTTCAGAACCTTATGCAGCTAGTCCTCAACCATTCTTTTAGTGACCACTGTAATGCTCTTTACATGGGGCTCCCTATGAGGAGCATCCGGAGGCTTCAGCTGGTCCAGAATGCGGCCGCGCGGGCGGTGTTGGGAGCGACACGTCGCTCCCACGTAACGCTGCTGCTGCGCGAGCTGCACTGGCTACCAGTGGCCTTCCGGGTACGCTTTAAGGTGTTAGTTACCACCTTTAAAGCGCTCCATGGCATAGGACCTGGATATTTACGAGACCGCCTTCTGCCACAGATTCCCTCCCACAGACCGGTACGCTCCCACAGAGCGGGCCTCCTCAGGGTGCCGTCGGCCAGGCAGTGTCGGCTG
>NW_015406021.1:0-2565 GCF_001527695.2 Protobothrops mucrosquamatus
CCCCCCATGTGTCTCCTTCTGTGAGTAATAAACTAACTTTTAACTAGTGGTTCTTCTCATTCCACTGTGAATTCCCATAAATGAACAAGGACTTGTTTTCCATACAACCAATCCCTCCACAGAGAAATCTAGCATACAAACTTAGCCTTCTCCCCAACAGATTAGTTTTCTATCTGCATGGATTTCTTTCCCCCATGTGGTAATTGGATTCTGCATAAGAATTGAGGCCTTTGAACTCTGGTGCTGGAGAAGACTCCTGCGAGTCCCCTGGACTGCAAGGCAATCAAACCGGTCCAGTCCTAGAGGAGATCAACCCCGACTGCTCTTTAGAAGGCCAGATCCTGAAGTTGAAACTCAAGTACTTTGGCCACCTCATGAGAAGGAAGAACTCACTGGAGAAGGGCCTAATGCTGGGAAAGATGGAGGGCAAGAGAAGGAGGGGACGACAGAGAAGGAGGTGGCTGGATGGAGTCACTGAAGCAGGAGACGTGAGCTTCAATGGACTCCAGAAGATGGTAGAGGACAGGAAGGCCTGGAGGAACGTTGGGGTCCATGGGGCCGCGATGGGTCGGACACGATTTCGCAACTAACAACAACAAATAATAATCCAAGAACCATATAATATTATTTATTCGATAAATTAAGTTCCATGTTACTTAGTTAAAGGGCAGTCAAAGTAAAGGATTGCAAAGTAATTTTTTGTTCAAGTTTAGATCCTGCTTGGCATTGAAACCTAGTGCCAGAAATTGCATTCTTAGACATTTCTAGGCCAGACAAAAACAAATTGGATCACAAGCTGGGAATTTGGATTCTTGGAGTGACTGAACTCCAAGACTTTGCTACTATAGGTTTTGCATTTCTGTGTTAAACAACGTCATTACTAATTTTTGTTGGCTCATTCTAGAAAAGAAATGTGTCTCCTTCAAAAACATCGCCATGATCTCTGAACAAATTTTATTTGCTGTGTTTTTTAGGCTGTCGTCCGTTCAAGGCAAAAGGAACAAAATCAAGTCCTTGCAGGTAGATGTATTAAAAAAAAAAGTCTGAACATCTTTAGAGTATCCATATTGTTACATTTTTAAATATTTAAATGAAAGCATACGTAGCCAAAAAATAGACAAGGTTAAATCTGTCTGTGCCTACTGTTAAAAACTTGGCAAATGGTTCTTGCATTTTTGCTATTGCCGTCTTCTTGAGAGGCAGGAAAGTAAAGGTATGGTTAAACAAAAGTCAAGATGGCAGCAAAAAGTAATCTGCTTTAGTTTTCTTACTTCTATCTCTCTCTTTTTGCCCTTCCTTCCTTCCTTCCTTCCTTCCTTCCTTCCTTCCTTCCTTCCTTCCTTCCTTCCTTCCTTCCTTCCTTCAATCCTTCTTCCTTTCTTCCTGATTTTTTTCATCACACCTACAGACGTCCTTGCAAAAAAAAAAAAAGGGAATAGCAGAAATTAATCAGCTGTTCTTGTCTGAAACTCAGCCACTGTATATGAAAAGCAAGGCAGGAAAGTAAAAAAACATTGGCAGCCTTGAAGATTAGCTGGCCAGAAAAAAGAACGGGCCTCCTAATTCATCCAATATTGAACAAATATTCTATCATGCCTACGTTTCCTTATTTTTTTTTTTCTTGTCATATTGACACGGCTTTCCTGTTCTTTTAAGGCTTTGACAGGCAACTTTAGTTGGCATTCTTGATGGTGGTCTTAAAATCCTCGCTTTGCCAGCTGCAGTTAATAGCTCTTTCTGCTTGAACTGAACTGGCTTGTCACAGACTTGGCCAAACTTCACTTTTTCAATGCAACAGTTTGTAAATCTGATCCATGATTTCCTTTCTACTTCATGGCTGCTCCACTTATGGCGCAGTACTATGGTTTATGTGTTGGGAAGTCAAAAGGCACATCATGTGTTCTGGGAGGCAACAGCAGGGTGTGTGTGTGTGTGTGTGTGTGTGTTTTGGAGCGGGATGTTTGGCAAGAGGTCTTTGCTTTACTTTAAAAAAAATTAGGAGGCCAGTCTTGCTTGCATTTTAATAGCATCAGCCAGCCAATGCTGGGATGATTTATTACTATTGCAGGCAAGCAGTCTTTAAGATGGCCACCCTGATCAGTTCGAGGCAAAAGCTATGGAATTTTCCCTGTTGTCCACTTGAAACTGGTGAAAAAAATGAGTCCGATTTCTGCCCATTAAAGGTCTAATAGTGAGGGCTGCAAAAAATTAGCCACGGGGAGGGGGGCACATGGTTACCAACCCTGCTATATAAAGGGTTATGTGGTGTGGTTAAAATGCTGGATTAAGGACTGGGACAACCCTGATTTACATCCCCTCTTAGTTGAGGAAGTATATTGGGAAATTTTGGGCTAGCGTCTCTCAATATAATAATAATAATAATAATAATAATAATAATAATAATAATAATAATAATAATAATAATAATAATAATAATAATAATAATAATAATAAAGTTGGAAGGGACCTTGGAGGTCATCTAGTCCAACCCCCTGCTCAGGCAGGAAACCCTATACCATTTCAGACAAATGGCTGTCCAGTCTCTTCTTAAAAGCTTCCAGTGTT
>NW_015406022.1:0-2564 GCF_001527695.2 Protobothrops mucrosquamatus
AAGAAGAAGAAGAAGAAGAAGAAGAAGAAGAAGAAGAAGAAGAAGAAGAAGAAGAAGAAGAAGAAGAAGAAGAAGAAGAAGAAGAAGAAGAATAATTTTCCAGAGTGCGAGCTTTCCTTGTTGCAGCGGTAAGATTAAAAAAAAATAAAAATGAAGAGGCCCTACATTTTTTTTTGTTTTTTTCTTTTAAATTTGTCTTTATGGCAGACTTTCCTTGGGAAAATTGAAGTCTTGGCAGTTTCTCCTCGGTCTCGGCTGGCTGGCGGAAACTTGCTAATCTTTCCCTCTCTAAACAAACAACGGAGAACAAAACAAAATCTGGCCAAGGGGTTCACTTCCTGCTTCTCAAAAGGATCTCTGGGTTCTAGGTCTGCAACATCAGTCAAAGCCCTGGGCTGGCTTTCTGTAACACAGAAGCCATCTGCTCACTCGGGAAAAGAGCTAGCCAAGATCCACATTAACCAAGTTTAAGCGTCTGCTGGGTTGTTTTTTTTTAACCTGTCCGGGTTGAGCATCTCGCCTGAGGACTTCCTGAATTTGTAAACTTCTCAGATCTTCTTAGGAAAGGTTAATAATAATAATAATAATAATAATAATAATAATAATAATAATAATAATAATAATAATAATAATAATAATAATAACAACAACAACAACAACAACAACAACAACAACAACAACAATAATAGGAGGAGGAGAAGGAAGAAGAAGAAGAAGAAGAAGAAGAAGAAGAAGAAGAAGAAGAAGAAGAAGAAGAAGAAGAAGAAGAAGAAGAAGATGTTGTTGTTGGAAGGAATGTTGGAGGTCATCTAGTCCAACCTCTTGCTCAGGCAGGAAACCTTATACTATTTCAGACAAATGGCTGTCCAGTCTCTTCTTAAAAACTTCCAGTGTTGGAGCATTCACCGCTTCTGGAGGCAGGTTGTTCCGCTGGTTAATTGTTCTAACTGTCAGGAAGTTTCTCCTTAGTTCTAGGTTGCTTCTCTCCTTGATTAGTTTCCATCCGTTGCTTCTTGTCCTGCCTTCAGGCGCTTTGGAGAATAGCTTGACTCCCTCTTCTTTGGGGCAGCCCCTGAGATATTGGAAGGCTGCTATCACGTCACCCCTGGTTCTTCTTGTCAATGGAATAGAATAGAATAGAATAGAATAGAATAGAATAGAATAGAATAGAATAGAATAGAATAGAATAGAATAGAATAGAATAGAATAGAATAGAATAGCAGAGTTGGAAGGGACCTTGGTGGTCTTCTAGTCCAACCCCCTGCTCAGGCAGGAAACCCTATGCCATTTCACACAAATGGCTGTCCAGTCTCTTCTTAAAAACTTCCAGTGTTGGAGCATTCACCACTTCTGGAGGCAGGTTGTTCCACTGGTTAATTGTCCTCACTGTCAGGAAGTTTCTCCTTAGTTCTAGGTTGCTTCTCTCCTTGATGAGTTTCCACCCGTTGCTTCTTGTCCTGCCTTCAGACGCTTTGGAGAATAGCTTGACTCCCTCTTCTTTTGGGCAGCCCCTGAGATACTGGGACCCTGCTCTCATGTCCCCCCTCGTCCTTCTCTTCGTTAAACTGGACATACCCAATTCCAGCAACCGTTCCTTCTATGTTTTAGTCTCCAGGCCTTGGATCATCTTAGTTGCTCTTCTCTGCACTTTTCCCAAAGTCTCAACATCATTTTTTTGTAACGGGGGGACCAAAACTGGATGCAGGATTCCAGGCGTGGTCTGGAAACCGTGGCACCAAGGGATCTTTGCCTTGCGAAGAAGCGTGGTTGAAAGCCGTGCTTGCCTTCCACAACTTCACTGGCGTGCCCCATTTCTGCTGCCTTGGCACCAGGCTAAGATTCCTTGGCTTCAGATTGTTTTTATTGTGTGTGTGTGTGTGTGTGTTGTTTTTTTTTCTTCATTTTTTTGGCCAGGGGTATCTCTGGTTCTGGCACCCACGTCGGCTGCATTGCTAGGATTTCAAGCCTTCGTCTGTTTGTGGTTACTGAAATTGTGCCTGGCAGCTCGCTGTAGAAGTGTGTGGTGTATCTCTGGGTTAACCCGTCAAGGGTAGCTGGATTGCCATGGTAGAAGCAGAAATTGTGTTCTCTGGGCCCACTTTAGACCTCCAACTGGAGGGGAATGCCTTCTCTCTCCCCCTTTTTTTTTGCATCCAGCAACTAGAAGACCCAGATCAGGATTAAAAGTTCCGCTCAAGCGTCGGTTTCATATTTACGTTGCTCTTTGATCTGCTAAAATCTCCCCGAATTCTCCCAGCTTTCCCTGTATCGGCAGGTAAAAGAGAAAAGAAGTGCTGCTTCTAAAGGAAATACTAGGGAGAAAAGCCCATTACTCCGTTCCGTGCAGAATCCTGAAGGCCTTTTCAAACAGGGCCAACTAAGTTGCTAGTCCCTAAAGAACTTTGTGTATTAGATGCCTCCTATTCAGGGCTGCGTTCTCTTATCTTTTTTTTTTTTAATTGAATGTCATTTTGTTTGCTCAAAGTTCGGGGATTTTATTTTCAGGGATCTCTCTCTAAGTTGTCCTAAGTTGTCTGAAGTCCTTCCTTCCCTCCTTCCTTCCT
>NW_015406023.1:0-2564 GCF_001527695.2 Protobothrops mucrosquamatus
AAAGGAGGAATCTCTGTTGCTGGCCACAGTTTAGGTAATGCAATGGCTTAATATGATGATTAGTTCAATATAACATTTTTATTGCATAATTCTTGAGAACTGTTGTCTAAATGGGGTTTTTAGTTCTTAAAGTTGTAGTTATATTTTTGTCCTAGAAACGTCTCTAGTATTCTGACATTGTGAATATCTCTCTATTTTGCTAGGCAAAGAGAAGGTTGGGAAACGTATCTAAGACATCAGTGTGCAATTACTGTTTAAACCCAGACTGTTTAGATATCTCAAAATTCTATTTCTAACGATAAGAGTTTGTATCTCCTAGGGTCCTTGGTTCTATTTGACATACTGTCCAATCAAAAGGATTGGACATCTGCAGTTAATTCTACTACTGTTGCTTCCAATGGTGCTGTGAAAGAAGTGACAGATGACCAGCAGGTATTTTTACTAAACAATCTTCCTTAATATTTGTGTGATTGGTAAAAAAAAAAACTTCAAATGATCAGTGCAATATTCAGAACATTAGAAATATGTAGCCTAATCAAATTAAACAGTACTGCTATCATAATTCACTGAATGTCTTCTTCCAAGTGTACGCGAATATTTTTTTAACAAATAGGATCCTTTTCTGTCATAAATGATCAGTTCATAAGCATTAATCAAAGAAAAAACATTTTCTATATGCCATCATATGCATATATGGTGTATAGTAAGTAACCAGGTTTCTAAAAGATCCTCTGTCCGTATTTTTATTTAGAATCTTAGCTTTTATTGTTAAAAAAAGTTCCGTCATAAAGAGTATTATCATTAGAGGCTATTGCAGAATATATATATTTTTCTGTATGATTTTTTTTGCTCCTTTAATGCCTTTGAGAATTAACTCTAATTAGTACTTAATCCTGATGTTTTTTAGATCCAAACTAGATATTCTGCAATCTAGACTGGGCTTCTTTTTGTGATGGTGGATTGAAGTGAGCACCAAACATACATACATTCACTCTATGAGATTTATTTTTGAGTTATCCACATTCCTTAGTGAAACTGATTTATTTTGACTTTTCTTTGGTTTTAAATGTTATAACCTAATGCAGATTTTTTTTTTTTATTTCAAGGGGTCATTGAATTCTAATTCTGCTGGTGGTCTGCTTTCTCATTTAAATGATGAACATGGGGATCATGATGATGAGGATGATATTCCAACCTTGCAAAGAACTTTGGAAATGCTTAGTTTGTCAGAGTATATCAGTACTTTTGAAAAGGAGAAGATTGACATGGAATCTCTGGTATAGTAAAAATTCAAAAATAATGTGGCTTGTTTGAATTCAAAACATCACTGCCATTTTATGCACATCCTGAAGTATCTGTTGAGCCAAGAATCACTGTTATCTGGAGGAATTTATAAGCATACATTAATATGTGGCAATATAATGTTAATGAACATGAGATCATCACCATATCTCCCCACTTCCTCTTGATCAATCAATGCCTGAGATATTTACACCCTCTGAAATAATTTTAGGACAGCTGAAAAATGATAAATCCTTGAGAAGAATAAGTATTATTTCAGGGTTTGCATAGAAGTTGTGATAGGTTAATTAATGACAAATTTACATGTGTTCCTTTCAGTTCAATTGCCAGTTCTAGTGAATAAAAAAGACAAGAAACAATAAAATATAGAAGTGTACACATTTCTCAGTGGGCATCATCACACTTCAGAGTATGTGCTATTAACAGAAAGCAGCTGTATAATTTTTTAGTTTTACCATTTCATGTGTTTTGGGAGGGAGGAGGTTGGCTTCCTGTGAAAAAGGATTTCATATTGGTCCAACATACTAATGAAAGCAGGATCCTCATACTTGGCATCTAACCAACAGTACTCCATGAGAGCAGCCATGTGGCATCATGTGTTGCCAAATGTCATTTTGCTGGAGTTGGCATTGATGTTGACCTAGTCAAGGCCATAGCTCTTTGACTGAAGGACAAGCCAATGATTGAAGTTGAACTGATCCCAGGAGACTATATGCTTGAATTAGAAAACTTGGAATACATTCTTTAGTGCATAAAGAAGTCATTAGTATGAGTATTGTTTAGGTCAACAGAATCTGTAGCTTTTACTTTGGTGAGAGTTGAACAGGAAGTAGGAGAGATCCTTTTAATATACTCATTGAAATTTCATGATCAGTGGCCAGGGATTTGAGAAGGAGTTGAGCTGCAACTGGCACAAGATGTTTACTGGTATGTTAGGGGCCAGTATCCTGGCAATTTGAAACTGAGAAATGAATTGCCTATTGTAATTGCCACTCATTGAGTTAAATTATCCAAATTAAACTCTTTGAGATTGGAAACAGCTTGTTTTAAATCATTAAGTTTTTTCAAAATAGTAACTTGTTCCTTCAGAGTTGAGAAGATGTAGAAACATAAAAGCTTAATTTCCGGATATGAAACAAATTACCGTATTTTTCGCACCATAAGACGCACCTGACCATAAGACGCACATCGTTTTTAGAGGACAAAACAAAAGAAAAAAAAATTTCTAACCGGCGGTGGCGCGGTCAGGTAGGCGGCGGCGG
>NW_015406024.1:0-2564 GCF_001527695.2 Protobothrops mucrosquamatus
GCAAGCGGCAGAGACGGAGCAGGCCGACCACCAGCTGGCCCAGCCCAAGGGAGGTAAGGCACCCGCCGGAAAAGGGAAAAAAATGGCGGACAAAAAAAATGGCGGACAAAAAAAATGGCGGACAGCCTTGCTTGGCGACCCCCGTGAAATGGTCGATCGACCCCAAATGGGGTCCCGACCCACAGGTTGAGAACCACTGGTTTAAGTAAATACGCTTTAGAGGTAGGCAACCTTGGCTCTTTTATGGTTTGTGGACTTCAACTCCCAGAATTCCTGAGCCAGCCATGCTGAGGGGAAAGGGAGAGGTTTCCAATCTAAGCCATGGTGGCTCAGGAATTCTGGGAGTTGATGTCCACGAGTCATAAAGCGTCCTAGGCCAGAGGTAGGCAACCTTGGCTCTTTTATGACTCGTGGACTTCAACTCCCAGAATTCCTGAGCCAGCCATGCTGAGGGGAAAGGGAGAGGTTTCCAAGCTGAGCCATGCTGGCTCAGGAATTCTGGGAGCTGAAGTCCACGAGTCATAAAGGGACCAAGGTTTCCTACCCCTGCCCTATATCAGGGGTCCTCAACCTTGGCAACTTTAAGACTCGTGGACTTCAACTCCCAGAATTCCTGACCCAGCATGGCTCAGCTTGGAAACCTCTCCCTTTCCCCTCAGCACGGCTGGCTCAGGAATTCTGGGAGTTGAAGTCCACCAGTCATAAAAGAGCCAAGGTTGCCTACCCCTGTGTTTAGTCGATCTGAAATTTATTTCAATCTGCATTTTCTTTTATCTGGGGCTTAGCGCAATTTATTTTGCAATGTATTGCAAAGTTCCCTCTCCTCCCCCCCTGTTTTTTGTTTCTCCCCCCCTTCCCTCTTTCAGTATCCTTCCCACCGCCAGGTTCAGACTAAACCGCTTTGCAGCTTTGACTTTTGTCCTTGTAGTCCAAACTGAATCCAGGGTTTGGTAACAAAAAGGCTGAATGTAATAAAGACCCCCCCACCCCTCCCCCGCAGCATATAATGGATGCTGATGAGGTGATACCACCCGCTGCTTCCCTCCCCTTCTCAGCGGGCATCCTTGCAAGCCCAACTGCATTTACTCCTTCAGTTGGAAGGAAATATTGATTGCGCAGTAGGCTGAAAACAGGTGTGAAGTGAGCTCGGTCCGTGTTTTGATAATACCTTAAGAAATTTCACAATTTTGTCTGCAAATAGGACGGAAAGAGCTTGAGGGGGTTAAAAAAACCCCATGGAAATGGAAGACTGAATCCTAGGCCAGTGATGGCGAACCTTTTAGAGACCCAGTGCTCAAACTGCAACCGAAAACCCACTTATTTATCACGGGGTGCCGGGTGGGCGTGGCCGTGATGGTCATGGCAGACTGGGTGGGCGGGGCCAGGGTGGTGGGGGCCAATCCCTTGCCATCTCCGGGAACGGCACACGTGCCCACAGAAAGGGCTCTGAGTGCAGCCTCTGGCACGCGTGCCATAGGTTTGCCACCACTAACCTAGGCAAAAGCTCAGTCTGGAAGGATTTGGACCCTCCTGGCCACTTATGGATTTTAAGTGTATGTTGTATGTTTGTGTATGTGTGTGTGTCTCTCTCTCACTCCACCTAACCAGCTATACCTGCCTGCATGCCTGCCTGCCCTCTCTCTGTCTCTCTCTCTCTCTCTGTGTCTGTCTCTCTGTCTCTGTCTGTCTCTCTCTCTCTCTCTCTCTATCTCTATCTGTCTCTCTCTCTGTCTCTGTCTCTGTCTCTCTGTCTCTTTCTCTCTCTCTATGACTCTCTATCTCTATCTCTCTGTCTGTCTCTCTCTCTGTGTCTCTCTCTGTCTCTCTCTCTCTGTCCCTCTCTCTCTGTCTCTCTGTCTCTCTTTGTGTCTCTCTCTCTGTTTGTCTCTTTCTCTCTGTCTCTCTCTGTTTCTGTCTGTCTGTCTCTCTATCTCTCTGTTTGTCTGTCTGTCTCTCTCTATCTGTCTCTGTCTGTCTGTCTGTCTGTCTGTCTCTGTCTCTGTCTCTTTTTCTATCTCTCTCTCTGTCTGTTTCTCTCTGTCTGTCTTTCTCTCTCTCTCTCTCTCTCTCTCTGTCTGTCTGTCTCTCTCTCTCTCAGTGTATGTTGTATATTTGTATATGTGTGTGTGTCTCTCTCTCTCACTCTACCTAACCAGCTATACCTGCCTGCATTCCTGCCTGCCCTCTCTCTGTCTCTGTCTCTCTCTGTTGTCTGTCTCTCTGTCTCTTTCTCTCTGTCTCTGTGTCTCTCTCTGTCTCTGTGTCTCTCTCTCTCTCTATCTCTATCTGTCTCTCTCTCTCTCTCTTTGACTCTTTATCTCTATCTCTCTGTCTGTTTCTCTCTGTCTGTCTCTCTCTGTCTCTCTCTCTCTCTCTGTCTGTCTCTCTGTCTCTGTCTGTCTGTCTCTTTATCTATCTCTCTGTTTGTCTCTCTCTCTCTGTCTGTCTCTGTCTCTCTCTTTCTCTGTCTCTCTCTGTGTTTCTCTCTGTGTCTCTGTCTGTCTCTGACTCTCTCTGTCTCTCTCTCTGTCTCTTTCTATCTCTGTCTCTCTATCTCTTTCTCT
>NW_015406025.1:0-2564 GCF_001527695.2 Protobothrops mucrosquamatus
GGAGAAACTTCCTGACAGTTAGAACAATTAACCAGTGGAACAACCTGCCTCCAGAAGCGGTGAATGCGCCAACACTGGAAGTTTTTAAGAAGAAACTGGACAGCCATTTGTCCAAAATGGTATAGGGTTTCCTGCCTGAGCAGGGGGTTGGACTAGATGACCTCCAAGGTCCCTTCCAACTTTATCATTATTATTATTAAATCTTAGGACATATTTGTTTTCACAGAGGTTGATTAGCAACCAGCATTTGAAATCATATGTAATTATTTTGTTTGACCTATTCAAATTTAGCCAATGAATTTAAAATAACATTGTCAATTATTTGAAATGGAAACCTTTGAGTATGTGACAGAAAATGTTTCTTCTATTATTTTCTTTCTATTTGTCTATTTCAGCACTAAGGCTTATATTTTGTCTCTCATAATCAACTGGCACAGACAACATTTAACCTAACAGCTGTTAGACACAAGCAGCTTTATATTATACATATTTACAGTACCAGAAGAACAATATTTATCACACTTTGCCATTCTTATCAATATCAGGATCTTTATGACATTATGATACCTTATCTGAAATATAAAAAAATCTATCTTTTAATTCTAAATGTACTATTAGTTGTGAACAGACTTACACAAAAGAAATAAAATCATCCTTTAAACTCTAAAATCCATTAATCAAACTTACTTTCTATAAAAAAAGAACAATAGGCACAACTCCAAAACAAATAAACCAAAGAAGAAAACCCAAACAGAACAAAGCAAATACTGGTGGAACTGTATTTGAGAATTTCCTAATCTTAAATATGTCATCATCTAATTTATTACCATTAAATATTTTTCAAAACCTATTCTAATACCAAGTTCATTTCTTTTTAAATGGTAATGATGCCATATTGCAGCAAATGTACTATTAAATCTAAGGAGTTAATTCACACTTCCCTTTAGTAACAGAAGTTTACACTATTTTGTGCCATTGAGCACCCTCTGCTGGACTCTGCAGTCAAAATCAATCAAGAGATTCAACAGATACAGGCTGCATAAAAGAATGTAAATTTATTTAAAAGCATCATACAGAGGAATCTTCAATGCAGTACAATTTGTTTCTATGAGTTATGTAATAAAATATTGTAATGAAATCTAAGTTCAAAGAGATTTATTTTTAGTATTTTTCTTTAACTAAGCAACTATCTCAATACCGTATCCAACATCTTGTTTTAAAACACAGTTTCTATGCATAGGAAATGCATAGGAAACCCTGGTTGAAGAAATCTGCTATCCTACCCAGTATAAATAACATTACTCAACCCTAGAGTGACTCAGTTCCAAGGCTTAAAGTGGCATTGCTCAATTTACTTGAAAATAGCCCCACTTATTTTCAGTGGGATTTACACCCAGACAAAAATATATTGGATTGCAAAATTGAAAGCAGAGTTCTAAACTAATTTACCAGAAACTTCCATGAACACAATAAGATTTTTTTATTCTCCCCAAGGTTTAAGATTATACAATAAAAATGATTTGCAATTCCTTGTAGTCTTGAAATTTTATAATTCTGTTAGTGATCACAACAAAGGCATCATTCTTGTTTATTAATTTTGAAAGCCCTATTTTGATTAAACATGTTTGCATAATCCTACAATTTTCAGATAGGATGACAAGCAGCAAACTAGATGGATTCTATTATAGCAGCAATAGTCATATTACTGGAAGATCAGGTTGAGAATAGGCTATCCTGAAGAAAATCTATTTATGTGGTTGCTAAGAGCTGACACTAATTCGACCACATACAATCTATCAATCAATCAATCATCAATCAATCCAATCACAATTTTCAGAAAACAATAGGAACAGTTGATGCTAGGACTGAATGGAAGTCTAAGTTATAGTAGTGAACTATTTGTGCATATCCACAAAAATAATGTATGCTAACAGTTAGATCCCTAAATAATTAACCCCTAAATAGATTCCCTAAACAGTTAAATTCTCTAAATAGGTGCATAACTCTCATTCTCAGTTATTAAAATTAGTCATTAAACTATAGTCAAATACGAATTTTGTAGGCTTCTCTTCTTTAATGAAAATTCACATGCTGAAATAACTGCAACTTGGTCTTCTGTATAATGTCCTTTTATTATTTCAATATCAATTTCATTTTTATTTTATAGATTGTCATAAAAACATCAATAGTAAACAATGGAAAGCATAAAAGATGGAGACTATGTAAGAATATACAGTAGAAGCTGCTTTGAGAATTTTTCAGGATTAGGAAAATCATTGATTTTTAAAACACATGTATTAATATTTAAAGTATGAATTCTATTCATTTCTCTCATGCTTAGCTCTAGAGGTCTGACATGTTTTTTTAATAATAATAATAATAATAGTAAAGTTGGAAGGGACCTTGAAGGTCATGTAGTCCAACCCCCTGCTCAGGCAGGAAACCCTATACCATTTCGGACAAATGGCTGTCCAGTCTCTTCTTAAAAACTTCCAGTGTTGGAGCATTCACCGCTTCTGGAGGCAGGTTGTTCCAC
The DNA here is from genome assembly GCF_001527695.2 of Protobothrops mucrosquamatus. NCBI lineage: Eukaryota > Metazoa > Chordata > Lepidosauria > Squamata > Viperidae > Protobothrops > Protobothrops mucrosquamatus. The sequence goes on from NW_015406025.1 coordinate 2,537, forward strand.
TGGTTAATTGTTCTCACTGTCAGGAAGT
>NW_015406026.1:0-2564 GCF_001527695.2 Protobothrops mucrosquamatus
ATTTACCCAGGCCACGCAGGGGGGGTTTACGGTTTAAGATGAAGCGGAAAGAAAGCCCGCTATTTTGAGCGAGGGGTCTCGGTTGGAGGGTGTGTGGGGGGGGGTCTCTCCGCTTGGTCCTGGCTCGGCTTACTTCGGAGGAAAGGAAGGTTGGGAGATCGGACGGCCGCCTCTGGGTGGCGCGATCCTTGGAGGTCGCGGTGCGAAAATCCGAATTTGCAAGACTTTGGAGAGAGAAAAAAAAGGTGTATTTCAGGTATGGAATACGCGCGGCCATAGTTGTGTGTGAGTGTAGAGGATATTTTATTTCCCTGACAAGAAGAAAACATTTTCCCAGCAAAAGTAGGCTGCGTTCTGACTTACTTGTGATTTTTCTGTATACATATATATATATATATATATTCTGTCTCTCCTTTTGCTCCCTCCCGCGCTCGGTTTGGTGGGCGAGGGAAATCAACCGTTCGCCGGCTCTTTTTATTTTTAAATTTTACTTTATTTCGCTCCTGCCGTGGTGGGCTCGGCTAGCTTTTGAAGAGACCTCCTGCCTTTTCCCCAGCTTCCCCTCCGAGAGAGAATTTGAAAAGAGACCAATAAATTTTACAACGGGCGCTGCAAAAGCGTGTGGGGGGGGGGGGGTCGGTGGCCTCTCTTGAACGCCCTTGTGCCTCTGTTTAAAAAGAAAAAGAAAAGTCCAAATTTGGGGGGGGGGAGGTTGAAGGAAGGAAGGGCTCGGCGAGAGGCCGGTCCAGGTCTGGAGTAAGAGGTTTCTGGATAGTCCCAGAGGCGTTTAATGGGTTCCGAAATAAAGCTGGCGAACTTTTAATCTCTAGAGGGAGAGTAGAACTGGGGTCCTGCTTTAATCGTGGCTTGATCCTTTCTGGTATACTCTTGAACAAGTGAGACCTGCGGAAAAAAGCTTATAGAGGTTCTTAGCCAAGAAATAAGCACACTCCACCGGTGTTGGGCGAATTTTGTTGGCGGGGCTTCGCCACCCTAAATATGACACGAGTAGGGGGGGCGTCTTCGGCTGAATCGCCTCGAGGATCGCCGCTCCCTCGGCCCGGCGGGGCCAAGCGTGGTCAAGATGCCCATCGACCCCTTTACCTTGGGAACAAGCCTTGCGAAATTGCGCCTTCCGAGGGCCAGGTTTCGCCCTCTAGGAACTAGATTCGTCTTTTCCAAATAAATCAATCAATAAATCTTCCTCTCAACGCACCTAACGGGCTGGTGGATCGCTCGGTCGCAACTAGATCGATCTCCCAGCAAGTTTGGAAATCCGCGGAGCTGGAGGTAAGCGAGGCGCTCAGCCCGGGGGGGGGCGAAATTCAGGATCGGAGGCGGTGGGAAGCGCCGGCGAGGGCGCGAAGACCCGAACTCCCCCCCCACCCACCCACCCGTTGGGGCAGGCGCGACCCCTGCCTCTCCTTTTCCTTCGGTCGCAATCCAGGAATTGGGATCCCAACTGATTCTGACTTTTTTTAAAAAAAAAAAAATCCCTCCAACATCCTCTGTCATTTTTTCCCCTTCAGGGATGCGCTGGGATTTTGTAGCAACCGGTTTTCTGGCTAACTCGGAGGAGGAGGATTCTGTGTAGGAAAAGGTGAAGACTAAGGATCCTTTTGAAAAGTCGCTCACTTTTAGTTCACTTTTAGTCCCCGTCCTCGAACCAAACCCGCAGCCCTCTTAACCCTATTTCTAAAAAAACAAAAGCCACATGTTGATTTAACGACCCATCTCTCTTGTTTCTGTTGAAGTGCAGAGGGAAGGCCCCTGTCCCAAAATTCTGTCTTTTTGGAAGCCAGTTAATTCAATATTATTTCTTTTCTCTCTAAATAGCTATTTCTTCTTCTTCTTCTTCTTCTTCTTCTTCTTCTTCTTCTTCTTCTTCTTCTTCTTCTTCTTCTTCTTCTTCTTCTGCTTCTTCTTCTGCTTCTGCTTCTCCTTCTTCTTCTCCTTCTTCTTCTCCTTCTTCTTCTCCTTCTTCTTCTCCTTCTCCTCCTTCTCCTTCTCCTCCTCCTCCTTCTCCTCCTTCTCCTTCTCCTCCTTCTCCTTCTTCTCCTTCTCCTTCTCCTTCTCCTTCTTCTTCCACAAACCTCTTTAGGATTCTGAATGCAAAATCACTCGGGGACGTGGGCAGTGGGAGCAGTTGGTGTGTGTGTGTGTGTCAGATCGCTCCTTGTTGATGTTTACTTGGGTGTAATTTTTCAGGAAAGTGGGAGAGAATTTCTCTCGCTTTTTTGCTTAAGAGTTTCTGCTCCTTTGGGGGGGGGGTTTGGTTTGATTAGTCCACTTCTCCCCGTCCCACTTTCCTCTGTCCCCCCCCCCGGGAAAAGGATTTCACCTAACTTAAAAGGAGACTTTCGGGGTGGAGGGAGACAGACACGAGTTTTGTTTTTGTTTTTTTTCACCATCCGACCGGTACTTAGGAGACTTTCCCTTTTGTTTTGTGTTTTTACACACGTACGCACTTGTTGCTTTGGAAGCGGCTGGTGTCTTTTCCAAGAACAGCGCCTCCGGGATTTATCTGATTTTATTTATCCCATTTGTCTTCCGTGGGGGGGGGG
>NW_015406027.1:0-2564 GCF_001527695.2 Protobothrops mucrosquamatus
CTTTGATGACTTGTGGACTTCAACTCCCAGAATTCCTCAGCCAGGCATGGTGGCTGAGGAATTCTGGGAGTTGAAGTCCACAAGTCAAGGGGTCTTCAAACGTGGCCCTTTTATGACTTGTGGACTTCAACGCCCGTGCCTGGCTGAGGAATTCTGGGAGTTGAAGTCCACAAGTCATAAAAGGGCCACGTTTGAAGACCCCCGCATTAGAGGAAGGACAGACTTGCTCTCCAAGAAACGGGGATGGGGACGTTTCCCCCAAACTTATATTCTTCCCCTTTAAAGCAAGAATGCTTCGTCACATACATTTTAATTCAGATCCCCGTGTCTTCCAGCTTTTCACGGCTATCATATCGTTCAAGCTCGGCCAACTTCTGCAATTATGGCTTGCCAAGCTCTGCCCGGTCACCTTGACTCAGCTCGCTTGGAGAAGGCTTTGCGAAACCCTCTCCGGCACGCTCCCATCCTGCTTGGCTGCTGACTCAGCAAAGCAGCGATCTGTTCCAGGAGAGGACACAAAGTCTCATTTTTTTTTAGAAGGGAAAGCAAAGTGGCCTTTGGCAGGGAGTCCACTCTGGGTGGCTTTTTTTTTTTTTGTTGTACTTTTGCAAAGGAAAGGAAGGGCAAGAAGTTATCTACTGACCCCTGGGACTTAAAACCATTTCAATTTCTTCCCTCAAAATGGCGCTATAGGGTATTGTGTGCACCTGAAGGCAGGACAAGAAGCAAAGGATGGAACTAATCAAGGAGAGAAGCAACCTAGAACTAAGGAGGAATTTCCTGACAGTTAGAACAATTAACCAGTGGAACAACCTGCCTCCAGAAGCGGTGAATGCTCCAACACTGGAAGTTTTCAAGAAGAGACTGAACAGCCATCTGTCCGAAATGGTATAGGGTTTCCTGCCTGAGCAGGGGGTTGGACTAGATCAGGGCTTTTCAACCTTTTCACCCATTGTGCCACTTTTAGGATATGGCAACATCCGAGTACCACCAGTCGCCTAGCAAGGTGTCAAAAACTTGCTGACACCCCCCCCAAAAAGGAAAAAAGTGATGAAGTACAGGTAGTCCTCGACTTACAACAGTTTGCTTAGTGACTGTTCGCAGTTACAATGGCACTGAAAAAAGTGGCCCCCAAGCCACAGCTGAGCAAGACACCTGCCTGCCCACCCGGTGACGCTCTTCCTCCTGTCCCAGGTTTTCATTGTTGTCAGCATTTCTGTTGAGGATTGGCAGCAGGGGTGGGGTGGGGGGGTGTTTGGTTTTTATTCCCTGCGTCTGGTGGGTGGTTGCAGCAGGTTTTGGTCCCTTCACATGACCCTGGGACACTGTGACCGTCATAAATACGAATCAGTTGCCAAGCATCTGGATGTAAATCACAAGACCTTGGAGATGCTGCAACATTCCAGCTGATCGGCGCTTCTTCTGGGCTCAGCAGAAGCGCCAGGATCAGTGCCGAGCTCCAGCTGGAACCTGGCGCTGATCCTGGTGCTTCCGCTGAGCTCTGACAGCCCCGAAGAAGCGCCGATCAGCTGGAAAGCAGCACTGATCATGGCGCTTCCGCTGAGCCCTGACAGCCCTGCAGCTCCAGCTGTCTCTCACTCAGGCTTGTGCGGTGCTGCCACCGGTTCAGCCCATTCCCCTCCCCAGCTACCACTTTTCTAGGATGGTCGCGTACCACCTGCCAGGTGCCAATGTACCACAGGTGGTACCCGTACCACTGGTTGAAAAGCCCTGGACTAGTATAGATTCTCCTGCTTGAGCAGGGGGCTGGACTAGAAGATCTCCAAGGTCCCTTCCAGCTCTATTCTGATTGATTGATTGAACTAATCAAGGAGAGAAGCAACCTGGAATTAAGGAGAAACTTCCTGACAGGGAGGACAATTAACCAGTGGAACAGCTTGCCTCCAGAAATCGTGGGCACTCCATCACTGGAAGAGATTAGACAGTCACTTGTCTGAGATGTTATAGGTTCTCCTGCTTGAGCAGGGGGCTGGACTAGAAGACCTCCAAGGTCCCTTCCAGCTGTATTCTGTTCTATTTTGACCAGCTGCATTTGGTGTCGTTTCACCTGTCTTGTCCCACCATACCACTAGATGGAGCTAAAGCTCTGCTCTGCGCCGCCTGCTGTGCAAAAATATATATATAATAATCATCTTATTTTTTCCACTGAAGCAGCCTGGTTATCTTTCCTGGATGGTGAGCCTCTTCCCCTCTGAATCTCTTCTTCTGCTTGATGTTTCTTGGAGCTGAGGATTGAGGCTCCTTCAGCGATTGTCACAATGATCTGTTTAATCCGCCTTCCCTGCTCTCGCAGCCAAGTCTTTGGGTTTCATTCACCGCTTTTCTGGCGGCCGACCCGATGGTGCTTGCATGTTTTCAATCAAGGCTCTTCAGTCTACAGGCACCCAAATCTAATTTGAGCTTCAAGAGCGACAGCCACATGGAGAGGAAAACAAAGCATCAAAAAAAAGAGTTGCTCTTGCGTCTCCCGCTGCTGCCAAGTCGCGGGACCACTGGCTCCCAGCATCTGCCATCCATTTCCCTGGATGTTCTCCTATCCTGGC
>NW_015406028.1:0-2563 GCF_001527695.2 Protobothrops mucrosquamatus
TCCAAAGCACCTGAAGGCAGGACAAGAAGCAACGGATGGAAACTAATCAAGGAGAGAAGCAACCTAGAACTAAGGAGAAACTTCCTGACAGTTAGAACAATTAACCAGTGGAACAACCTGCCTCCAGAAGTGGTGAATGCTCCAACACTGGAAGTTTTTAAGAAGAGACTGGACAGCCATTTGTCCAAAATGGTATAGGATTTCCCACCTGAGCAGGGGGTTGGACTCAATGATCTCCAAGGTCCCTTCCAACTTTATTATTATTATTATTATTATTATTATTATTATTATTATTATTATTATTATTATTATTATTATTATTATTATTATTATTATTATTATTATTATTATTATTATTATTATGCTTCCTGTAAATATAGATGCAAAAGACTACATGTTTGCCAATCTTAGTCATAAAACCAGTTTAGAATTGAATTTGTGGAAGACGTTACTGAATTCATTGATTAAATATTTCTAAGTCTGGTCTGTGCCATTTGGGATCTATCTACATGTACAGTACTTTAAGCAAAGCTACCTCTGAAAGGAATTTTTGATAGATATAATGTCTGCTATGTCAATTGGTTGTATATCTTGTGTTGACCTTTAATCTTTAAGATGACATTTTGTCCCTTTGTAGCATTAGCACAGATATGTGGGGAAATGCACCTCTTGATTTATTTATTATTAGCTTGCTATCCTTAGAATATTTATAGACACTTTAAATGACCTAGTTGTAATCTTCAATCATTTTAATCTCTTTAGCCCCAATTTAGAAACAAAACAAAAGTAAGACTGGCCAAATAGGTACTATTGAAATTGATGGGAAAGTTCTTAAATGACTTAAATCCCAGGAATTGTCGCAGGATTTAGGTTATACAGAATCCTTTTTATTGGAGGACATGTACCAGGAGTAACAAATCTTTATGGCATATACGTTGCTGAAGGCTATATTGCTTTAAATGTAAGTTAGTGCAGAACAGAATCATAACCTTAGGGAAGCCTAATGCTGAAAAGGACAGACCTTCAGAATGGTTATATACCAAACTGCTTAAAACTTATTTGCTGCTAAAACGATTTAAAAAATTTAAGGAATGATTTAAACTGTACTTTTGATTACCTTTTTAAAATAAAAAAAAATTAAAGTATCACAGCAGTTGTGGCACCATCAGTTTGTCCCACATCATGATGGCTCCTACTCGTAATAATAATACAGTGAATACCACTTTAAATCCGGCATTTAAACACTTAAGGTTATGTAAGCAGCTAAGATGTGATTTAATGGTAAGGGACATTATTAACAGAAAATTTTAATAGGTCCTTGTTGTGGTCAGCTTATTTTGGGGTGAGCTGAAGAATGTCAGCAGTATCAGTCCCACATGGAAGATCTACTAAAATTGTCTTGTGGATGAATTTGGTTTTCAATATTGAGAGCTGAAAGGACAGAAGTGATGCTTAGAATGACGCTGGCAGAAAAAAACCCAGATCTTTTTCCATGGTTACAATTTATGAGTGGCTCGTATCGTTATAATTAAAGCTAAATTTGATTTGTTTAATGTATAAAGTGGGTGGGAATTTTCAGCCTTTATGAATCCATCTTTTCATACTCTATTTTTTTAAAACCATAATATTTCTTTGCGTAAGTAAATGTGTTTTAAATGAATAATATTAAAAACCTTTTCTGCATGATATAAACATGCCCTTTGGATGTAAAAATATACTCTGGATCATCTGGCTATATACTTTAAGTACTACTAAAACTTTGCTAAATTCCACTTCTTAAAAAGAAGAGTGAGGGAATACTGTATATGGAGAATGTTTTATATGGTCTTCAGTCTTCTATTTCAGTGGCAAGGTCACTGAGACGTATTAATGAATACAAATGTAGAACAATTCTAAAAGAAAACAGTTTTCATTCTAATGACTTGTATAAACAGTTACTGAACAAATCTCAGCTCGAGACTACCACTACATATTAAAAGAGAGAAAATTTAGGTCTACAAAAATGGATGGTAACCTTAAGGAAAAACCTCCAGATTTTTACAAGGACAATAGCAGTCTCATTGTTTTCTTAAACATGGTGGTTATGATCAGGTTATGTTTGTGTACTCAAGTTTAATGTGTAAATTATTAGATGACACCTTTTATCATTAAAAGCCATGATCTTGAAGCTGTGTAGAGAAGCTATGTTATGCAAAGGCCTTTGATGTCAATCAAAGAGTGAAATTCTCCATATTTACTTGTCTTTTTTCCAATGTTTGTCCAAAGAACAAACCTAACATGGTGTCAGGTAGATTGACTTGGGATGAATCAGTTGAAGCCTTGGTATTCAGAGATATGTTTCAAAAACCCTGAGAAAGTGGAGGGAAAGATTTATCCTATTATGCCTATCTGTTGGACTTGACAAAAAGACTGCAAACCTTCAAGCCACTTTATTCTTGGATCTTGCTGGGGAAAAAGCTATGATTAACATTTTCCATGTGATGAGGAATTGGATTAACAAAAGCTACCAGCTTCATTTGTTAAGTTTGATAAGAATGCCATTTAAGAGGGATATAAATCTGCA
>NW_015406029.1:0-2563 GCF_001527695.2 Protobothrops mucrosquamatus
ATAATAATAATAATAATAATAATAATAATAATAATAATAATAATAATAATAATAATAATAATAATAATAATATAATAATAATAATAATAATAATAATAATAATAATAATAATAATAATAAAAAAGTTGGAAGGGACCTTGGAGGTCATCAAGTCCAACCCCCTGCTCAGGCAGGAAACCCTATACCATTTCGGACAAATGGCTGTCCAGTTTCTATTTATGACGGTTGCAGTGTCCTGGGGGGTCACGTGATCCCCTTTTGCAACCTGATGAGCAAAGTCAATGGAGAAGCCAGATTCACTTAACAACGGTGTTACTAACTGAACAACTGCAGTGAGTCGCTTAACCATTGTGGCAAGAAAGGTTGTAAAATGGCGCAAAATTCACTTAACAAATATCTCGCTAAACAATAGAAGTTTTGGGCTTTGTTGTGGGCGTAAGTCAAGGACTAACTGTACTGGATTCAGTTTGGGTCACCAAGATATAGAAAAAGATGTTGAGACTCTAGAAAGAGTACAGAGAAGAGCAACAAAAATGATCAGGGGATTGGAGGCTAAAACTTACAAGGAAAGGCTGCTGGAATTGGGTGTGTCTAGTTTAATGAAGAGAAGGACGAGGGGGGACATGATAGCAGTGTTCCAATATCTCAGGGGCTGCCACAAAGAAGAGGGAGTCAAGCTATTCTCCAAAGCACCTGAAGGCAGGACAAGAAGCAACGGGTGGAAACTAAACAAGGAGAGAAGCAACCTAGAACTAAGGAGAAACTTCCTGACAGTGAGAACAATTAACCAGTGGAACAACCTGCCTCTAGTCTAGAAGTTATGGGTGCTCAAATACCAGAGGGTTTTAAGAAGAGGCTGTATAGCCACTTGTCTGAAATGGTATAGAGCAGGGGTTCCCGTCCTCCAGTCCATGAACCGGCATCAGTCCGTGGCATGACAGCAACCTGTCCAGGTAAACAAGTGAAGCCCTATCTGTGGGATGCAGGCAGCATGTGACACCATGGCTCTTCCAATTCCGCGGAAAAACCTTTCCACGGAAGTGGTCCCTGGTGTCCAAAGGTTTGGGGGCCACTGGTATAGCGTTTCCTGCTTGAGCAGCACTATTCACGACATTGGAAACTGCAAATCCTAACCACCCACTCCACAGATAAATGGGTGGGGGACAGAATTTCCACACCCATTTCTGTGATGGGATGTCATTCATCTTCTATCATTACACTCCAAAGTTGTTTTAAACAAGATTTAGCCCAAGATTTAGCTTTTCCCTCTAAGAGATCTATGATTGCCTCTTGGGAATGTTTTATAGTAAAGATCCATGTTATAATGAAAGATCTCCAGTATACAGGTAGTCCTCAACTTATAACCATTCTTTTAGTGACCATTTGACGTTACAATGCCACTAAAAAAAGGGACTTATGACCATTTTTCACACTTAACAACCATTGCAGCATCCCAAGGGTCACATGATCAAAATTCAGACACTTGGCAACTGGCATGTATTTATGATGGTTGCCGTGTTCCGGGGTCATGTGACCACCTTTTGCAACCTTCTGACAAGCAAAGTTAATGGGGAAGCCAGATTCACTTAACAACCATGTTATTAAATTAACAACTATAGTGATTCACTTAAAGACTACAGCAAGAAAGGTTAAAATGAGACAAAACGTACCGGCATCAAATTCCTTGTGTGTCCGATCATTCTTGGCCAATAATTCTGTTCTGTTCTGTTTTATTCCCATTCTTCTATTCCAGTGGTGGCGAACCTATGGCCCGGGTGCCAGAAGCGGCACTCAGAGCCCTCTCTGTGAGCATGCGTGCCGTCGCCCCAGTCCTAGGCCTTCAGCTGGGTTTGATAAAACCTTTTCGCTTTAGGCCTCCGCCGCCATGTACAAAAAAAAAAGGTTCAACCAATCAGTCAATTTCAACTTCTCGCGGGAAAGAAAAGATCTTGCAAAGTTGGAATTGATTGATTGAACTTTTTAGTCCCACCCAGTCTGCTGTTACCACCGCAGCCACACCCAGCCAATGGGCCACACCCAGCCAATGGGCCACGCCCAGCCAATGGGCCACACCCGCCCGGCACCCGACGATGCATAAGTGGGTTTTGGGTTGCAGTTTGGGCACTCGGTCTCTAAAAGGTTCGCCATCAGTGTTCTATTCTATTCTATTCTATTCTATTCTATTCTATTCTATTCTATTCTATTCCTCTCCACTCCACTCCACTCCACTCCACTCCACTCCACTCCACTCCACTCCATTCCATTCCATTCCATTCTATTCTATTCTATTCTACATTCCATCCCATTTCTTTTTTCAGTGCCACTGTAACTTTGAACAGTTACTAAGAGATTGGTGGTAAGACGAGGGCTATTTGTAACTTACTAAAGGACAAACCAATCCATATTTATTCAAAATTGCGCCCACATAATTGTGGCAGGATTCCCATCCTAGGCATACCATATTATGTAGGATTGTACCTGAACCTGAAACAATCCTTATTGAAAAAGTTTACTTTGCAAAAACACCACTGTGCAAATCACTATGCCCATGAAAAGGTACCCC
>NW_015406030.1:0-2563 GCF_001527695.2 Protobothrops mucrosquamatus
TCCTTCCTTCCTTCCTTCCTTCCTTCCTTCCTTCCTTCCTCCCTCCCTCCCTCCCTCCCTCCCTCCCTCCCTCCCTTCCTTCCTTGGTAATGAAACGTCTGCTGGAAAACCACCAACCCCAGAGAGCACCAATGACCCCATCATTCTTTCATGCCTCCATTATTTATAGAGTTCCCAATGTTCACAGTCCCTCCATTTTTAAAGAAGAGTTACAGCAGGAGTGAAAAACTGAATGTGTGACGGGGTGGGAGATGGTAGGCCTAGAATTTAGGGGAGGGAACGGCTACCGCTGACACTCCTTTCTTTGTTTGTGGAAGATTTCCATGTTCCATCTTACTGCTACAAGCCACTGTGGGGCCTAGTAAGAAAAGGAAGCATCATGTGTACCACTGTGAGCTCCTGTACAAAAGATGGAACGTAAATGAGTCTATCAACAAACACGGTTGGCCTAGTACCAAATTGGTCTAAGTTGGAGTCAGGTGGTCTGTAAATTAAATAAGTAAATCAACAAAACACTTTCAGGCGTGAATTCTCCAAATCATCTCTGGAATATATATATATAAGGAAAAAAATGTCATTCTTTTATTCATCTAGCAAACACTTCTAAGACTGACTTCCAAGAAGCTTCTTCAACTCTGCTTGAATGGTGGAGGGTGGAAGGGTCTATATTCCTTGCAGTCATCTAGTCCTTAGTATTCTCTCTGAGAATCGTTGAGGCCACTTGGAGGTTTATCCTTGCCCTCAGAGTCACCTTAGTTTCAGGCGCCTTCTCAGTCACAGAAGCTCACTCAGTAAAGTGTTAATACCACTTTACCTGCCCAAAAGAAGAGGCAGTCAAGCTATTCTCCAAAGCACCAGAAGGCAGGACAAGAAGCAACAGATGGAAACTCATTAAGAAGAGAAGCAACCTGGAACTAAGGAGAAATGTCCTGACAGTGAGAACAATTAACCAGAAAAACCAAATGTACAGGTATAGTATAGGGCTGTGGTGGCGAACCTATGGCACGCGTGCCACAGGTGGCACGCAGAGCCCTCTCTGTGGGCACGGGCGCCATCGCCCCAGTCCTAGGCCTTTAGTTGGGTTTTATAAAACCTTTTCACTTTAGGCCTCTGGCGCCGTGTGCAAAAAAAAAAAAAGGTTCAATCAATCAATTTCAACTTCTCGCGGAAAAAAAAAAGATCTCACAAAGTTGGAATTGATTGATTGAACTTTTTAGTCCCACCCAGTCTGGCATTACCACCGCAGCCACGCCCACCCAATGGGCCACACCCACCCGGCACCCGTCAATACATGAGTGGGTTTTGGGTTGCAGTTTGGGCACTCGGTCTCTAAAAGGTTCGCCATCACTGGTATAGGGGGTACCTTGCTCAATAGTAGTAACTGTGAGAGGGACCTCGGAGTCCTAGTGGACAATCCCTTAAATAGGAGCCAGCCGTGTGCTGCAGCTGCCAAAAAAGCCAACTCAGTGCTGGGCTGCATTAACAGAGAGATAGAATCAAGATCACGTGAAGTGTTGATACCACTTTACAATTCCTTGGTAAGGCCACACTTGGAATATGGCATCCAGTTTTGGTCACCACAATGTAAAAAAGATGTTGAGACTCTAGAAAGAGTGCAGAGAAGAGCAACAAAGATGATTAGGGGACTGGAGGCTAAAGCATATGAGGAACGGTTGCTGGAATTGGGTATGTCTAGTTTAACGAAGAGAAGGACAAGGGGGGACATGGAAGCAGTCTTTCAATATCTCAGGGGCTGCCCCAAAGAAGAGGGAGTCAAGCTCTTCTCCAAAGCGCCTGAAGGCAGGACAAGAAGCAACGAATGGAAACTCATCAAGGAGAGAAGCAAGCTAGAACTAAGGAGAAACTTCCTGACAGTGAGAACAATTAACCAGTGGAACCACCTGCCTCCAGAAGCGGTGAATGCTCCAACACTGGAGGTTTTTAAGAAGAGACTGGACAGCCATTTGTCCAAAATGCTATATAGGGTTTTCTGCCTGAGCAGGGGGTTGGACTAGATCCCTTCCAACTCTATTATTATTATTATTATTATTATTATTATTATTATTATTATTATTATTATTATTATTATTATTATTATTATTATTATTATTATTATTATTATTATTATTATTATTATTATTATTATTATTATTAGTTACTTTGAGGCCCAGTCCCTCTCTTTTTTCCTAGGGAGGGTACTGTCATTGTGAGGAACCTTTAGAGGTCGAGCTGGCATCTATGCAGTCTTGAGTTCCTGGAGGAAAAAAAACTAGACCCAGATGATAGAACCATTTTTTTTTTCTCCTGGCTGGTGAGACAGGAAAAGATTACCCCCCACCGACCTGTACGCTCTCACAGAGTGGGTCTCACAGAGTGGGTCTCCTCAGGGTGCCGTCGGCCAGACAGTGCCGGCTGGCGACCCCAAGGGGGAGGGCCTTCTCTGTGGGAGCCCCCACCCTCTGGAACGAACTGCCCCCAGAGATCAGGGTGATCCCTGATCTCCCTTCCTTCCGCCGCGCCCTCAAGACGTGGCTGTTCCAACTAGCGGGACTGGCCTGAGGGA
>NW_015406030.1:11561-12816 GCF_001527695.2 Protobothrops mucrosquamatus
ATAATGGGCAACTAGACCAGGGGTAGTCAACCTTGGCTCTTTTATGACTCGTGGACTTCAACTCCCAGAATTCCTGAGCCAGCTAAGCTGGCTCAGGAATTCTGGGAATTGAAGTCCACGAGTCATAAAAGAGCCAAGGTTGACTACCCCTGAACTAGACGGTGCTTAAACCTTTTGCGGATTCTACACTAAATGAGAAGCCCATCCTATTTATTTCCGTCTAGAGTCGTGCAGCTCTTCCATCCAGCATGAACATCTTCTGGATCCCCCCCAAAGGTGCTTTTCCAAAAGGCAATCAGATTTTCTTGGGTTTTTTTTCTTTGAAAATGTTTTGCTTCTCATCCAAGAAGCTTCATTTCAAGGGGAAAAAAAACAAGAATAGAACAGAACAGAACAGAACAGAATAGAGCTGGAAGGGGCCTTGGAGGTCTTCTAGTCCAGCCCCCTGCTTGAGCAGGAGAACGTATACCATCTCAGAGAAGTGACTGTCCAGTCTCTTCTTAAAAACCTCGAGGGATGGAGCGCCCATGATTTCTGGAGGACAGCTGTTCCACTGGCTAATTGTCCTCACTGTCAGGAAGTTTCTCCTTAATTCCTGGTTGCTTCACTCCTTGATCAGTTTCCATCCATTGTTTCCTCTCCTGCCCTCTGGTGCTTTGGAGAATAACTTGACCCCCTCCTCATCTTTGTGGCAGCCCCTCAGATACTGGAATACTGCTATCATGTCTCCCCTATTTCTTAATAATAATAATGATAAAGTTGGAAGGGACCTTGGAGGTCATCTAGTCCAACCCCCTGCTCAGGCAGGAAAGCCTATACCATTTCGGACAAATGGTTGTCCAGTTTCTTCTTAAAAACTTCTTCTTCTCTTTAGACTAGCCAAACCCAAGTCCCGCAGCCGTTCTTCGTCTGTTTTGGTCTCCAGGCCTTGGATCATCTTAGTTGCTGTTCTCTGAATTTCTTTCCAAACTCTCATCATCTTTTTTTGTGGTAAGGTGACCAAAATTGGTTGCAGTATTCCCGGTGTGGCCTCACTAGGGTTTTATAAAGCGGTACTGATACTTCGCGTGATCTTGATTCTATGCCTCTTGTTTATACAACTCAGGATTGTGTTAGCTTTTTTGGCTGCTGCTGCTGCACACGGCTGGCTCACGGTCAAGTGATTTCAATTCCCATCCCAGTCAGAGCAGATGAAGCTTTTTGGATGAGAAGCGAAACATCTTCCAAGAAAAACAAGAAGGGCCAGTTGCCTTTC
>NW_015406031.1:0-2563 GCF_001527695.2 Protobothrops mucrosquamatus
TTTACTGATATGCCTAGGAGTAAGAAATATGTAGCCCTGCTAGTTATAATTGATACCTATTCAGGTTGGATTGAGGACTTTCCTACTGCGAACAAGAAAGCTATACAAGTTGCCAGAATCTTTCTTAAAGAAATTATTCCTAGATTTGGTTGCCCTTCTAAGATTTCATCAGATAATGGTCCTGAGTTCGTACATCAGACTAACAAGGCTTTAGCCCAGGCATTAGGTATTAAGTGGAGATTTCATTGTGCTTTTCACCCTCAATCATCGGGAAAAGTGGAACGGGCTAATCGCACAATTAAAAACCTTATTATCAAATTTTGTTTGGAAACTCATCTCCACTGGCCAGAAGTTTTGCCTATGGTTTTGTATGCACTCAGACTGGCCCCCTGCACTAAATTGCAACTTAGCCCTTATGAGCTCATGTTTGGCCGTCCCCCTTGTCTATTTAAACCTGACAGTCAGGACTGGCTGGACTCATAAGGGGGGAATAGACCAACAGAAATTGTTACACCAGTTACAGCTTCATAATTTAGCTATTTCAAGTTTGTGCCATTATATGATGGAACAACAACCCCCTCCAGTGGTCACGGCGACACATGGGTTCAAACCAGGAGATAGAGTATGGGTGAAGTATTGGAAAGCAGATCCCTTAAGCCCAAGATGGAAAGGACCGTATACTGTTGTCATGTGTTCTCCATTGGCAGTGAAAACCTTGGAAGGAAAGTCCTGGATCCATTGGACCAGATTGAAAACAGCTGCACCTGCCAATCCAGTAACTTACAAGGTGGATAAAACTGACAAACCTTTAGTGCTGAAATTTACAAGAAATACACCCTGTCGAACCCTACTGGCAATGGGTTCTCAACACACGGTGTGAACATCAGACCTTGCTGAGACACTCCGGAAGCTGTCTCTCTACGCACGGTGGAAGACATGAGGATTCTACAGATCATAATACCTGTTGGTTATTTAATATGGGGAATATACACACACATTCCTACACAAATCAGTGCAATGGCTACACAAGAGGTCATACTGCAGAAACCCTCTAATAGAAAACTATTGAGTACACACAAAGAAAGGACACAAACACAGGGAAACAAATATTGTCAAAACTGCATCAAGATAACAAAACAAGGAAGCCAGATAACTAAGACTTTGATTTATTATACAATGAAACCAGAAGGGTGCCAAGATAGCTCCCCTAATACCTGTACATACAATAGAACTACATATAAAGTTTGTAGAAAAGGAGCCCAAGATCAGTGTTATAACCCGAAGTCTGATCCTGATAGTTGGGCCTTACAAATCCAAACACATAGAACAAGAATGAGCTCTAAGGACCAGGCACTATTAGGGAACTCTCAATGGAAATCCAACCCACACTCCAGTTTTAGCGTTACCTTTGATGTTTGTAAAGCAGCTAATTATTGCGCCGTAATATATGGTTGCGGAGGGATCAATCGAATCCACAGCTATATCCCAAACCATAAGTATTTGTGCCCACCAGATGGGTGTGCAGTCTCCACGGTCAAATGTAAGTGGTGGTCATGTATTAAGTGGCATACCCAAGACCCAAAGGAGATGGAACACATCTTGTTTGGAAAGACATAACAGACAGAATGGTCAAATTAGGTCACGTTCCGGTACAAACCTGGAAAGGATTTAATTTAGAAGACATATTTTCAGGATGGTGGCCAAAGTTACCAGGCCTACAAACCATCTTAGTTATAGCAACCTTGTTAATTCTAGGATGTATTTTGATTCCCTGCTTACTCCCTTGTGTTATAGCAATGATTCGAAGAATCTCAGAAAGTACAGCCCAATTAACTGCAAAACATGAAACAATGTTAGCTTTATGGGAATATAAAGTGTTGCCCTCTAAAGATCCTGAATTAGAGGACGAATAATGGAAGTTTAAGTGAGAAAACTTCCAAAGGGGGGAATAATGTGGTATAATAAGGTAGAATAATGAACAATTGCTGGAATAATGATTTGTCTGCATAATTACTAGAATAATGATGTAATGCATAATCACTGGGAAAATTCTGTGTCAGTAATATGTGGCTAACCAAATGCGCATTGCACATGCGCATTGCACATTGTATGAAGCAAACCTTCCATTGTATGCCCGTGAGAAACGATCCTAATGTATTACAATGTGTATTACAATGTGTAGTCCTTTGTTCCTGAGAAAAGGAAAGTATAAAACTGAAGTCTGATCCCGCCCTCCTTGTTCATAAATGCTTGCTTCTGAACCTGTGCATTAAATCTCTCTGCTAAAACCCTCTGGAATTCGTAAGAGTCCTTTCATTTTCCACAAGAGGAGGAGGTTTTGTGGTATCATGGCTGAATTTATTTATTTTATTTTATTTATTTTATTTTTTGGATTTATATCCCGCCCTTCTCCCGTAGGACTCAGGGCGGCTGACAATCTATTTAAAATACATACAAAACAATACAAATTTAAAATTAATTAAAAGGAATATTTAAATATTTGTCGAATTTTAAAATATAATTAAAACCCCCCTAAAAATTACCCTAGGCCAGTCCTGCAAGC
>NW_015406032.1:0-2563 GCF_001527695.2 Protobothrops mucrosquamatus
TGCAATTACAATTTGCAATTAGGTACAACTATTTTTTTTTCTACTTTAGAGAAGTTAAAATGATCATTATAAATTTCATGTGTCACAAGATTTTGTTTTTCTAAATACAAAAAAAATAGTTAAAAGCTAGATGGATGCAGTAAAACGGAAGCTGGTGAGGCAAAAGTTATGATACTTAGTCCAAACAGGGCTATTATATACACATGGCCAGATGTTCACGGTATTCAAGGATGGAAAAGAACAGCCATCCCATCTGTTGCCCTGCAAAGGAACATGATTTGGATCCTGCATTGGCTCCTTATCAGCTTCCAGGTACAATTTTAAAATGCCGGCTTTGACTTACAAAACCCTTTGTGGCTTGGTGCTCAAATCCCTGCAGAATTATCTTTTTCAGTGTATTTGATCAGCTCAACTTGCTCTTCTTAACAGAAAATGCCTTGAATTCTCCATTACTGCAAAGGGGGCTGAGAGTTGCAGGTAAATATTTTTAGCATAGATGCCTGTGCTATGGAACAACCTTGTGCTTGGAAATCAGATTGTTCTCTACATTATTGGCCTTCCAGTAATTTAAAAAAATGAATTGTTTTGGAAAGTACTGTTTTACAGTTGCCTGAATTTTAAAAATTGAAAAATATTGGGTGTTTTACTGTATTCTTACTACATTTTTAATTGACTATTAAAATATGACTACAGATAAGAAACCTGTTAATATTTAAATAAAGAAGCTTATGATTTAAACCTGGGGTTGGGTTCATAGATAGGGTTTGACTCAAAGGTAGAGATCTCTGTAGAATAACTTCTTCCCGCAATAAAGCAGCTCGCCTATTTGAGTTAAGACCTTGAAGTTTATACCATTACTAAGTTATAAAATCTTTGGTAACTTTCAAAGAGCTGAAAATTATTGTTATGTCCCAGAGAGAAATTTGACAAAAATGTTATTTTTTTCATTGCTGCTATTCTACATTCAATCCTGTTTCCTTTTATCTCCACTATTTGAATAAAATGCAAATGAAATATTCAAAGATATAAGATAGTGTTTAGTACTCCATTCACAAATAAAACTAGTTAACTACATTCTCACATTTAGAAAATCCTTAGAAAAGATTCTGTGTTCAATTTTATTCATTACCTGTCTCAGATCCCCATCTTCTAGCAATATTTCACTCGTAATTCGGCAGTTTATGACTGTATGCCTTAGGAACATTTCATTGCATCATCAGGATACGAAAATAGAAATAAGCAGATAATTTAAAGAGGATTCAGCTTCTGTCCACTATTCTAAAAAGCAGGATTGTAGGCTACAATATATCTATGTTTCTAAGTTCACATAGTTTTTGACTAGCAATAATGCAAATTGAATTGGAGAAATTCTAATGGCTTAAGAATTTGGCAGCATTTAAAAATGCATGATTAATCTTCAACCAAGCAATCAGAATACTTTGTGCTTTTTATCTCAATTGCTCAACCAGCAAGATTATATCCTATATAAATGTTAAAACCTTCCTTTCACTTTACTGCTTAAGATTGTCACCTGCAGTTTTCTTATACCACCATACAGCCTGAAAATCAGAGATATCAACTATAAGATTCAAAAAGTGAAAAAAGAAAGAAAAGAAAAGAAACTTAACTTTTTTCCAAAGCTTTCTTGACTCTAAACTGCCAAGGCTCAAAAGATATTCAGGAAAAGCTCTGCATAAATTACTATTCTTTTCACAAGCGTGCAGTCGGCACTTAGAACTAAACTAAAAGATTTTTCAGATTAACACTAACAGTACATGCACATTAAACACAGCCATTTGTATCATGGCTAATCTACAGCGATGAGACACTGAAATGGTCGGGAGGGAGTTAAGACTTTACGTCCGTGTTATTTTCCAAGATGAAAATATTACCCTTTCTCTCCTCCCTATTATTATGTCCTACAGAAGATTGCTATTGGAAGTAATATATTACTTCCCGTCTGAAACCAGCAACAATTAAGAAGCTGTTCTTTTGGGACTCAAGAGAGTCAAAACATAAAAATTGGAATTGAGAATCACCTAGTCAAGCCCCAGTAAAGGAATTTTCTACGAAAGCATCCCCAACAGATGACCGTCCAGATTTTGCTTGGATGCCTCAAGCAAAAGAGAATCAACATAGCCCGTTGAACTCTACATATTTGGAAATATTTTTATATAAAATCTATTTCATTTCAATCCACTGTTCCCTTTCTGCTTTCTGGAATAGCTCTGAATAATTCTATCCTGCCTGAATTTTTTTTTAATTTTTAATTTTTTAAAAATTCCTACATACTCAAATGTCTGGATTTCAATACTCCTGCTTCCTGGGGTCTGGCTAGTTCTTTTAAATAAGTTAAAGCAGGGGTCCCCAACCCCTGGTCCATGGACCAGTACCGGGCAGCAGCATGCCAGCAACCGGTCCGCATAAACAAGCAATGTCCCATCCGAGGAATGCAGGCAGCACAAAAAAACACGTACCCTCTGGTCCGTGGAAAAACCTCTCTCCACGGAACCGGTCCCTGGTGCCCAAAACGTTGGGGACCTCTGAGTTAAATCCTTTCATC
>NW_015406033.1:0-2563 GCF_001527695.2 Protobothrops mucrosquamatus
TATTTAAAATAAACATCATTGATTCCAGACAAACGTATTGGTTTTTATATATATATGATGGATTGGTGTAACCACAAGTCATAATGAGTGAGGAACACCCACTGCTTACACATGTCCTTTGATTCTAAATTGGGGAATAGTTGACGGACACATCTGGGAATACCCTAATTGAAGAATGTTCTTTTAATGTAAGTCTTACGATTAAGATTTACTTAATTGCAACATGAGAATACAAAGCATATTCATCCCCACCCTATGTTACCAGTGCCAAACATGGACACTTACAACAAAACATAAACGAAAGTCACTATGGAAATGAGATCTGTTTGAGGAAAGCTGCTGGAGTAACCAGAAGAGATAAAATCAGAAATGAGATCATAAGAAAAAGAATTGGCATGGAACCAATCTTAAACTACAGTATATACAAAACAGCAGATAAAGTGGTTTGCTCATCTGGAGAGGATGTCATGGGATTCCATTCTGTACAAGGCATATACAAAAAGTGGAGAAGGTCAAAGAACAATGAGGCAGACACAGAAGCAGATGGAGAGACACACTACAACAGGGGTCTTCAAACTTGGCCCTTTTATGACTTGTGGACTTCAATTCCCAGAATTCCTCAGCCAGCGTGCCTGGCTGAAGAATTCTGGGAGCTGAAGTCCACAAGTCATAAAAGGGCCAAGTTTGAAGACCCCTGCACTACAACAACATCAGTTAACAATGGTTGAGGCTGCCAGAAGAGCAAGAACCAGACGTTTATATCTCTCTCAACACAAAAAGAGGAAATAAAGAAGAAGAAACAACATGAGATTTTTTAAAATATTCTTTATTTTATTGGGAGCAGTGACCCTTGAAAATTAGGTCTGGATTTATATGCCCTTCAGTAATGCAATGTTCAGCAATTCAGTCAAAAAATTAGCATATATTTTTAGGGCAAGTTGTGTGAAGAGCATTCACAAGATTTAATGCATATTTAGCACTTTTCCTTCCACCTCCTACACAATGAGTTTTTCAGGTTGCTAGTGTTCTCTGAGATTGTTGTGCAGTTTACTTTTCGGACATGTGATTTGCTCTGGGCTGAATGGAAAATGATTAATGAAATTTTCCAGGGATGCTGCATTTTCTGTAAAGGTTTTACAAGAAAAAACAACAACTTTATTTTAAAGATGGCACGTCAAGTTGCACCAAAGGTTTTCTGAAACTTGCTAGTAGAAGAAACAAGAAAATAACTGTCTCCTGTTAAAGAAAAATGTAAAATCCAGCTGTTAAAAGTCAAAACCTGGACTTTATATCTGTATTTGATACCACTCAGTTCTTATATATTTCAACATTTTCTAAATCAGTAGCTTGATAAAATCATTGCTTCAATAAATAGCCATATTTCCGTATCCTACCTCCAGTTTTTAAAAAGCTCTGCACTGTTTTGTGGATCTTTAGTGGATACAACAAAATTATTGCCAATTTAGTTTATTTCCCTTGCTCTTGCTCTTTTGATATTATGTTGGTGGTTGTTATGGAAATTAGCCTGAATCAGATTTACAGTTCTGGACATTTATTTCAGTATAAACTCACTCCCCACAAAGGACACATAAGATCACAATTGCAGTCCATCTATTTCTTAATTTATATTTTAAAATTATTATTATTATTATTATTATTATTATTATTTCAATTTGTATCCCGCCCTTCTCCCGAAGGACTCAGGGCGGCTCACAACATTATTCTAAAAACAGAGACAACCCACAAACCCCACCGAATAAAACCAAATTAAGACCAATATTTTAGAGTTGTGATGATTAAAATTTCTAAGAAACCCAATTTAAAATCCTCCCTAGGCCAGGCCCGCTTGCTGGAAAAGCCATGTCTTGAGGGCGCGGCGGAAAGTAAGGAGATCCGGGATCATCCGGATCTCGGGCGGTAGTTCATTCCAGAGGGCAGGGGCACCCACAGAGAAGGCCCTCCCCCTGGGGGTCGCCAGCCGACATTGCTTGGCCGACGGCACCCTGAGGAGACCCACTCTGTGGGAGCGTACCGGTCTATGGGAGGGAATCTGTGGCAGAAGGCGGTCTCGGAGGTAGCCAGGTCCTATGCCATGGAGCACTTTAAAGGTGGTAACTAACACCTTAAAGCGCACCCGGAAGGCCACTGGCAGCTAGTGCAGCTCGCGCAACAGCGGCGTTACATGGGAGCGACGAGTCCCTCCCAACACGGCCCGCGCGGCCGCATTCTGGACCAGTTGAAGCCTCCGGGTGCTCCTCAAAGGGAGCCCCATATAGAGAGCATTGCAGTAGTCCAGGCGGGAGGTGACGAGAGCATGAGTGACTGTGCGCAAAGCATCCCGGTCCAGAAAAGGCCGCAACTGGTGATCAGGCGAACCTGATAAAACGCCCCCCTGGTCACGGCCGACAGATGGTCATCCAATGCCAGCCGCGAATCCAGGAGGACTCCCAAGTTGCGCGCCCTCTCCGAGGGGGCCAAGATTTCGCCCCCTATAGTCAGCGATGGCGTCAGCTGACTATGCCGAGGCGCTGGCAACCACAGCCACTCGGTCTTGGAAGGGTTG